>NC_085993.1:3570000-3870000 GCF_030014385.1 Trichomycterus rosablanca | reverse complement strand
AGAGATGAGAAAAGAGTGCTGTCAGGGTGTGTCTCTCCGTACACAACGCTGAGCTGCACTGCACTCGTCAAAGTGTAGGTGATAAGATGCATACGGCTGTTGCCCACGTTTTGGAGGGGGCGTGTGTAAGCCTCGTTCTCCTCAATCAGAGCAGGGATCGGCATTGGTGGAGAGAAAGCATGACGCAATCAGGCGATTGGACACGCTAAAAAGGGAGAAAAAGGGAGAAAATGCATAAAGAATATATATATATTAAAAAAAAAAGAAGAATCCTCTCTACTTAGGCAGCTGCCAATGTAGGCAGTAAGACAGCAAGGCAGCTCACTAGGTTTTTGAACACACCCACTATGTGCATAATTTTATTATGTTTTAATGATTGATTTTTGTTGGTTATTTTTCAGAGAGAAGACGTTATCAGAATAATTAGAGAGGTTTGTGGTACGGGCCTCCTGATTTCTACTCATTTCCATTTATTACACACATGATGTCTTTTATCTTTCATAATATATAGGCTAAAGTATTGGGACATCCCTTCTAATTTTTAAAGTCAAGTGTGTCAGTCTAAATAAATTTTTAGTAACTTCTGAAACATGTTTTACAATAACAATCTAATCTCTCCAGGTTGTGGGATTAAGTGTACGGAGCGCCCCATGGAGCTGGTGTTTGTGATCGACAGCTCCGAGAGCGTCGGCCCTGAGAACTTTGAGATCGTGAAGGACTTCGTAATGGCGCTGGTGGACCGAATGACCGTAGGTAACAGTGCCACCCGGGTCGGCCTAGTGCATTACAGCCTGGAAGCTCGGCTGGAGTTCGACCTCACCAGATACGCCACTAAACAAGACGTCAAACACGCTGTGCGTCGGATGACCTACGTGGGTGAGGGCACTCACACGGCCAAGGCCATCCACAAAGCTAGGGTGGAAGCCCTCCGCAGCGCCCGCCCTGGGGTCTCCAAGGTCATTGTTGTCATCACGGATGGACAGACGGACGAGCGTGAACCCCTGAAGCTGGAAACCGCTGTTAGAGATGCACATAATGCTAATGTGGAGATGTTCGCGCTGGGTATCGTGAACGCCAGCGATCCAGCACAGGCTGAATTTCTGCGAGAGCTCAACCTCATCGCATCAGATCCTGACAGCGAGCACGTGTTCCTGATCGATGACTTCAATACTCTCCCAGGTACAGTAGACCCTTGACTTACTAATGTAATTGCTTCCAAAGTCAAAATGTTCATTAGTTAAACCTATTTTTCCCATAAGAAATAATGTAAACAGAATTAATCCGTGCCAGACCTCCCAAACCCCCCCTTACCTAACCTTTCTAATGTCTTAAATGCTCTTTTTTGTTATAAATACAAGTAAATTTCCCTTAAATCTTAAATTATAGAATAGACATTCCTGTAATAAACAATAATGAACAACAATACACAGTAGTACTGTACATAAAACACACATCACATTTCAGTACAGTACGTGTGCTGTATCATACATCATAATACATTTCCTTCTTTTTATATAAAATGTATCTACCAGAAACAACAATAACTCTCATATTTCTCTATAATCTCCTTTATTTCAGTAGTGTTGTATTTTGTAGGTGTAATTGCATGAAAGAAAGAATACTTTACTCAGCGGACTTTCTTCCTCTCCCTCACTAAGTGTCTCCTCTGTCTGATACACAGTGACACCTACTGGCAGGAGTAATTATACAACACAACAACGTTTTGTCTGCAGCTTCTTTTTGGCCTTTTTAATATAGAATTTTACAAAATATACAGAAAACACAGAAAAAACACCGTCCGCTGTCCGAATGTTTCGCTTACTGTATATATATATATATATATATATATATATATATATAGAGAGAGAGAGAGAGAGAGAGAGAGAGAGAGAGACGGTTGGAGTGAACGTGTTTGTGACATCACATGTTTCGTGAATTTCAGTTTGTAATCCGAAATTTGTTCGTACGTTAAGTTGAAAAAGATCGTTCGTAACCCGAAATGTTCGTATGGTAAACATCTCAGACACTGGGTGTTTTCCCAGCTCTCAGACAAGGGTAATAAATTTGAGGTCAAAAGTTTACATACACGTTTTTTTTGTTTGTTTTTTTTGTTGTTTTTTTTCGAATCTACTTTTGGAACACAAATTCCTGTGGTGGAAAAACCCTTAATGAAATACCTCAGAGACCGGATTATGAGTAGAAAAGAGGTTTATTCTTGTCTGTACAGAAGTATCACTCTGACAAAGTCTCACATAGAAACTCGGTAAATGTGATAAGAAGAGAAGAAAATAATCACCGTTTATACTCTCATCAGTGATTTTGTAGGACAGTGGAAGATTCCACCAGTAACAGAGATTTCTTAGCTAAAACACAGGGACTGATTCAAAATAGCCAGAACTGGGTTTGACCTTTTTGTCATGTACAGCACTTTCCAGTAACATTTAATTGTTGCAGTATTCTTGGAATACTGGAATACGACTACCTGCAAACATGCCCTAAGCATATCTACACATCCTAAGTAGTAATTGATTATGTATTAATACTTCTAGTGTAAATTAACTTTTTTTCTCCCACACTTTTCCTTCATCAGCTCTGGAATCCAAACTAGTCAGTCGGTTATGTGAGGATGAGAACGGGGACCTTGTCGTCAACCGCATCAACGCCAACGGATACGGTAACCATGCCAACCGCATCAACAGCTTCCACAGTGGAATGGATGTCAGCACAAACCGCGTTATTACCTACAATGGATATCAGGAAGAAGACAGTAGGAACACTAGAACTCATACCAATATACACACCGGAACTCATTCAGGAACCCATACTGGAAGACACAGTGGAACCCAATCTGGTTCACACACCATAACATACAGTCATGGAGGCGGAAGAGGAGACAGCCTTCCCATGCCAACTATAGTGAGTATACTACACTGAGTGTGTGTGTGTGTGTGTGTGTGTGTAGCAGCTTCATTCCTGTCAGGGTGGCAGTGGGTCCAGCGCCACCTAGAAACACCTTCTAAAACCTGCACAAGGAGGATTGGATGCTCCAAATTACCTCTAGATGTGTAAAGTAAAGAAGGTGTGAATAGACCACTGAAGTCGTGCGTCATTCTGTAGTCCTCATTATGCCCATATTTGGAGACCGGGGTCTAAGCCCGATTTCTTATGGCAAAAATGAACGGGGTTTTCAAAAAATCGGCTTTAACGCATCCTGTGCTAAATAAACATGTTCAGAACCCTATAGGTTTTGTCCTATGTACATTTTTCTCCTGTACATCACTGGATCCTCTGAATTACGAGGTTGTTAAAGGGTCGTAATACTAATAATGCTACACTAAAGCTAATGCTACTGCGCATTAATTAGACGTCACTGAACTACAATGAGCAGCCTGCAATACCTCCAGTTTGGTGACTGCAACCAAAGGCGTAACACCCAACCATCCTCGCTTTCTACTTTAATGTAGCTAGCTACTAAAAATATAAACCAAAACTTGTGAATATCACTCCACTGTTACACTGGTGAATCGTGCTGCTTCGTGCGGTTATTTAAGTAATAGTTATTTAAGTAATTTTTAAAAAATAAATACAAATCAAATCAAATCAAATCACTTTATTGTCACGTCACATTAACACAGGTGTGAAAGGTGAGTGAAATGCTTAGGTGCTCAGTCCCTCACAGTTGCAATACACATTAATTACAAAAAATATACACATTAACTTACATAAAAACTAGCACCATTTGTTCAATATATACAGATATAAATTTAAGAGGCTTCCAGTCTAGTGACGTCAATTCAGTGCGCAGTAGCATTAGCTTACATGTAGCAATATTCATATTTTGACTCTTTAACGATAATTCAGAGGATCCAGTGATAATAGACGGAAGAATCTCCATAAAACAAAACGTAACAGCTTTGGAAAATTTTTTATGACTACAGGATGCGAGAGAGGCAATTTTCGAAATCTCCATTCATTTTTTTCCATTCAAAATTACTCTTAGACCCGGATTACCAAATATGAGCATAACAACATGGTGTGGCCTACAAAATGACAACATGACTTCAGTGGTCTATATGTATGCCCTCTGTTGGACTGGCACATTGCCCTCTGTGTGCTCTTTCTTGTGTTCAGTGCTTCCAGGTAGGCTCCAGACCCACCACCGACACTAAAAATAAATGAGTGAATGAATCAATTTAATATGATCCACTGCTATACGTTTAACCTACACTGTGCTCAAAAGTATTTGGACACCTGACCATGAGCTTGTTGGATGTCCCATTTATAAAAACGAATGCTATTACAACAGAGTGACAGCTATAACAACAGCCAATACTCCCATTACTTTGAATATGTCTGTGGGAATTTGTGCACATTCTGTCAAAAGTGAATTTATATGACTGGGGACTCAGTTGATGTTCCAAAGCTGTTCAGAGGAGCTGAGGTCAGGGCTCTGTGCAGGTCACTGGAGTTTCTTTAAAGCAAGCTTCTCCCCATGCCCCCATGTCATATATAGAGCTTTGTGCACAGGGGCACAGTCATGCTGGAACATGACATTCCCTAAACTGTTGCAAAAGTGGAAGCATACATTTCCTTGTACAATTTTCCTAAATAAATTTCCTGTGTAATTAATTTATCACACCTGTTTGAAATTGTTATGGCTTAAACACATGAATTCAAAAATTGAACAGATTGTGTCCCAATACTTTTGTTCAGATAGTGCACATTGTAGTAAAATGATTGGGCATAACCACTTTGGTTTTTGTTTGATGTTGTATAAGGGGGTCCCTGTGGACAGTGAGCGTACACACACCAGCCCGAAGCACAACACCAGTCATGTTTCATCACACAACAGAACATCTGCACACAGAAGACCTACAGCCGCACTACGACCTCCGTTACCTAAAGGTAAACAGCCACACAACTGCTACCATTTCTTAAATCGATGTGAAGGTGAATGTTTTATATCTGTCTGTGGTCAGAAACTGTTCCTCTGGACCCGCGCTGCGAGCTGACCCTGGATCAGGGGACGTGTCGGGATTATAGCATCCGCTGGTACTACGATCGTAATGCCAATGCCTGTGCTCAGTTCTGGTACGGAGGTTGTCAGGGCAATCACAATCGCTTTGACACGGAAGATGAGTGTAAGAAAACCTGCGTGGTGCCATGAACAGGTACGCACACACACACACACACACACACACACACACACAATCAGCTTTAGAATTACTGGTACCCATGGTAAAGAAGGGTGCAATATTTACTAAAAAAAAGTTCAATTACCAGTTTTAATTTAAGCTAATTTAACAAGAGCAATAGGTCATCCTTTTTTCCCTCTTTTTGCATCCTTTTTGCAGTTATTAGAAGGTTGCTGGTTCAAGCCCCACCACAGCCAGGTTGCTGCTGTTGGGCCCTTAAACAAAGCCTTTAACCCTCAATTGCTCAGATTGTATACTGTCACACTACTGTAAGTCATTTTGGATAAAGACATCTGCTAAATGCCGAAAATGTAAATGTCAATGTTCTGATTTGAATATACAGTACTTAATTCAGTGCAGTCTGGTGACCTCTGCTGGATGCATGACACACTCACTGGCCAAAATGGGCCTAAGGCTAGAACATGCCTGCCTACCAGTGCCATAAAAGGACAGTAAGAGTTGCTGTGGCACTGACCAGTGCCTGTTGAGCCCCTGACAAATTGAGTCCAGTCATGAAAAAAGCTTGATTTCTGCGTGGTATGTTTGAGATCTTGCTAGAGGACAATGATGCAATCCCTAAAAATAAACAAAGGAAATACAGTAGACCCCTGACTTACGAATTTAATTGGTTTCGAAGGGCTGTACTTAAGTCAAAATGTTCGTTAGTTAAACCTATTTTTTCCATAAGAAATCAAGTAAATAGAATTAATCCGTGCCAGACCTCCCAAACCCCCCTTACCTAACCTCTCTAATGTCTTAAATTGTCTTTTTTTGTTATAAATACAAGTAAATTTCCCTTAAATCTTAAATTATAGAATAGATAATACTGTAATAAACAATAATAAACAACCATACACAGTAGTACTGTACATAAAAACACATCGCATTTCAGTACAGTATGTGTGCTGTACCATACACCATAATACATTTCCTTCTTTTTATATAAAATGTATCTACCAGAAACAACAATAACTCTCATATTTCTCTATTATTTCTTCTTTATTTCAGTAGTGCTGAATTTTGTGGGTGTAATTACACGAAAGAAACAATACTTTACTCAGCGATTTCCTTCTTCTCTCTCACTCACTGTCCCCTCTGTCTGATACACAGTGACACCTACTGGCAGGAGTAATTATACAACAACAAACAGTAATAGATTCATTTTCTCACCACTGCGCTTTCTCTGTACATTCTTTGGGGATATTTTAAAATAGAATTTTACAAAATATAAAGAAAACACAGAAAAAACACCATCCGCTGTCCGAATGTTCGCTCACTGTGTGTATATATATATATATATATAGAGAGAGAGAGAGAGAGAGAGAGACTGTCGGAGTCAACGTGTTTGTGACATCACATGTTTCACGAATTTCTGTTCGTAATCCGAAATTTGTTCGTGCGTTAAATTGAAAAATATCATTCGTAACCCAAAATGTTCATATGGTAAACCGTTTGTAACTCAAGGGTCTACTGTATAGTGGATGGTACTAAAGTGTTCAATTAAGTAAAGATGCTTGAGCCTGGATGATCTGGAGAGATTGAAATTCTCTCTGGTTTGGGATTCTTCAGTCTTTAGCATTACAAGCAAAGACTTGATGATGTTATGTTGGCTAAGGGAGGTTGGACATGTATTAAATGCAAAGATGCCAAATAAGCTTGGCAGGGTGCTTGCAGTCAAACACACTGTCCAACCACTATGTAAGTTAAGACTGTTTGGTGCCACTGGGCTGGTTGGGGACTCAACAGGCACCACTGTCCAAGGGTGGGCTATTCCAGGTTGAAGATGAACAATAGGAGTGCAGTGATTGACACTAAAGAGCTCAATTACATTTTGTTTCATTGCGCCCTGAAAGATTCAACCTCACATGTTTAGCATTTTTGGCAGACACAGCTAATTTCCCAAATAAAAATCTGTTCCATTATAGAGTCCATGGTTCCACCTGTCTTAGCAAGCATGTTAAGGCATCTGGAAGAAAAAAATGGCACCAAAGTATTACAGCTCCTTCACAAATATGAGATGACACAGATTTCTTACTCCTGTTAATCATCTCTTTATTGTTTTCCAGGAGGATGAGGGACAACGAGGATGCTGATGACTCCGTTGACCTTTAATCGTATCTGCATATACCTCATATGTTGATCTTACTGAGAGATACAGCCAAGGCAATGTGTGCCCTAAAGTATGTGGACACAGCTTTGGTTTTATTCACACCGTTTCACTGCAGTCATGTTCCAAAATCTAGGCTCACAGCTCACAGATTGGGATTTGATATTGGGTGTCCACTCACACACTTACACACTTACTTTTTGAAAGGTAGTATATGTGTTTGATATGTCCTACAGTTAGTTTTATACTCTTTATATCAGTGATTTATTTTTATTGTGTAAATAGTTTTGATGTTTTTTATTAATAAACTCGTGTATTAAACTGGATTTGCTTCTGAACATTATTGACAGAATCAGATCAGGTTTGCACACAGAATGTAAATTATTTTCATTTTTCATCTTGTCCTGTGGGACCAGTTATTATTCTTAACAAGTTGAGGGAAACTCGGGAGAGATTTTGGTTTAAAAGTCGCTGTAAAATTATGTTACTCTTAAAGCTGAATAATATGTCTGTTTAATGCGCTACCAGTTGCATTTTACATACAAAGAGGAACCGTCATGTTCTTTTACACCCTCAGAGAGGGCCTAAGATATTAGGATAGATAAAGATATCATAAAATAAATAAGATAGATAAAAATGATATTTTAAAAGTGATTTAAAAAGTTCTAATCTCATTTTATCTACTCATAATTTGACAATTGATATTTTTTGTTTATTTATGTATTTATTAGGATTTTAACGTCATGTTTTACACTTTGGTTACATTCATGACAGAAACGGTAGTTACTCATTACACAAGATTCATCATTTCACAAGTTTAATGTCAAACACAGTCATGGACAATTTTGTAGCTCGAGTTCACCTCACTGCAAAACCGGAGCTCCTGTAGGAAACCCACGCAGACACGGGGAGAACATGCAAACTCCACACAGAAATGACCTACACCGCTCCACCCGGGGATCGAACCCAGGACCTTCTTGCTGTGAGGAGACAGTGCAATATAAAACAAGCAATATAAAACAAATACAAATCTAGGCAAATAAACCATTCATACCTGCCTGTTCAATTTGTATTGGCATGTGGAGGGTTATGTGGAGTTCATTTGTCTCCCTCTGCTGTTTTAATTGGTGGTCCAGCTATAAATTTTCAGAGGGTCAAGCAACAGCACTTCAATGAGAAAAATATTTCAAATGACATTAAAATTGACCAATCATATCTTCCTTTTAAGTAGGTGGGCTCTGAGGGACACTGAGGGCCCACTGTGGGGACACTACTGAGAAGGAATTGTTGATTATTTAAATGGCTAAGTATTGGTTGCATGACCCCAACATCAACCACTAACATCCTCCAGCATTTAATTAGCATATATAAGTTTATAAGTTTTATTAAAAAAAAATAATTTAATAAAAACACGGCTGTTGCTTTGCTCAGGTTCAGCTCTGTTCATAGCCAGATTTTGGTAGGATTTTCACCAGACTTAGTTTGTGAAGTTTGGGAAAGGGGAAAATATAATTTAATAAGATTTTGTGTTTAAAGTGTTGAGGTGGGGCTTTAAAAACATATATGTTTAGTAGGTGGGTTGTGTGTTTTAGCCCAGCTGGTCAATAGCACTGGGTTCGTGGTGGGAAAGTGGAATAGACTTCTGACTAGACCTAAGTGCAGTGGCTCTGGGGTCATTAGTCATTTATTTTTGAGTGTCTTTCTCACTTTGATTAACTTTGGTGTGTGTGTGTGTGTGTGTGTGTGTGTGTCTTTTACAGTCTTAAGTTACACCCCCACACATCTTCCTGCGCTGGTTTAATTTTAGTTCTGTCTCCAGTGTATCAGATGGTGCTCTCAGTTTAGCAACCTATTATTTTAGCTTTTTTATCAGCTCAAACAAACATTCGGGAAGGAGGGGGGCAATGAGTTCTGTTTTCAGTTCAGTTGTTGTTCTCACTGCTTTCCTGCAATTAACATTTTATTTCATCCTAAAGGTGTTGATTAGGATTGAGGTCAGGGTGGGGACCAACTTTGTCAAACTTATGTCATTATTGACTGTATATTGATTTTGTAATCTGTAAGCAATGAGTTAAAAGGAAAACTTCATAATAGGAGGAAGGGGCGTCCACATACATGTATTGTGCCAATCATAAACAACAAAAATGTCTTAATGTTTTTGAGACTGTGTTTAAATCAATAAGGTCTCTTGAATGTTTTTAGGGACTCGTCAGTTGGATGGGACGCAAGTGGCCAAAGTTTGGGAATCCCTGATATACTTCTATGAAACATTAGATATATAGATAGATATATAAAAATAAAAATAGATGAATGTATGTAAGTGCTGCACGATTGGTAAAAGAGGGGGCTGAGAGTAACCGGGGGGTGTCACTGTCGAAATCTGTCACCTGTTACAGCAGCTGCTTACTATCACTGTCACTCCAATATGAGGCCTGTTCACAAGCATTCACACATACATGAACCAATTAAAAAATTCGGATTTACACCAAAACCAGCTCCCACATTACTGCTGTGCACTCGTCTGTACCTGTCTGATCACCTATTCTGACCTAGTATGAACAGTTCTGGTTTGTTGTACTACATTTTGGTGAAAAGAATTCAGCCTGTTGTAAGGTGACAGCTGCGGGTCAAGCACATTTGCTCATACAGGGTGGGGGCAGAGCGGTCAGGATGAGTGGAGGGAGGTAGGGTGCGAACTAAATTTAGAACCAGCAGATTAAATAACAGTCTCTTGGACCTTCGATCTTTTTGCTGCTCTTTCCTTTTCCGGCCGGCACGGTGTGGCAAGCAGGAGCAAAGCCACCTTCTCCTCCATTTCTTCTCCTTTTTTCTTTTTCTTCATCATTTCTCTTCTGTCAGAATGGATCCTAAAGCCCTGCAGGAAGAGCTGCGACTATTCCAGAGCACTTTGCTCCAAGACGGCCTGAAAGAACTCTTGAACGAGAACAAGTTTGTGGACTGCACGTTGAAGGTGGGCGACCGGTGCTTTCCGTGCCATAGGCTCATCCTGGCAGCGTGCAGCCCATATTTTAGAGATATCTTCTTCTCCGAGGATGGCAAGGTCAAGGAAGATCTAAAAGAGGTGGCTTTAGATGACGTAGACCCAAACATCCTGGATATGATCGTGAAGTATCTCTACTCGGCCGAGATTGAGCTTACAGATGCCAACGTACAGGAGATCTTCGCTCTCGCTAACCGCTTCCAGATCCCTTCTGTGTTCACAGTGTGTGTTAACTACCTTCAGAAGAAGCTCTCCCTCGCTAACTGCCTGGCAATCTTCCGCTTAGGTCTCGTCCTCAACGTTCCTCGCTTAGCCATCTCCGCCCGGGATTTCAGTGCTGATCGATTTGAGACTCTCGCCAACGAAGAGGAGTTTCTCCAGCTGGCACCACATGAGCTCTTTGCCCTGATTGGCACTGATGTCCTGAACGTGGAGAAGGAGGAGACAGTGTTTGAGGCACTCATGAAATGGGTCTGCAGTGACAAAGAGAAAAGGGTGAAATCTCTCAAAGATGCCTTTGAGTGCATCCGGTTCCGTCTGATTTCTGAGAAGTACTTCAAAGAGAAAGTGGAGACCGATGACCTCATCAAAGCTGATCCAGAAGTTCAGAAGAAACTTCAGGTCATCCGAGATGCCTACAAGGGAAAACTGCCCGAGAAGAAGATAAAGGAAAAGAAAGAAGGAGAGGTGAATGGAGAGGAAGATGAGGAGGAGCTCATGCCCGGGTACCTGAATGATAATCGTAGAATAGGGATGTATATACGAGGTCTGATCCTCATGATCAACGACACGGCGGCTGTGGCGTACGATGTTGAAGAGAACGAGTGCTTCCTTGCTATCATGGCGGAGCAAGTGCCCAAAAACCATGTGAGCATCTGCAACAGCAAGAACCAGCTCTTCCTCATTGGAGGCCTGTTTGTAGATGAAGATGACAAGGAGACGCCTTTGCAATGCTACTGTTACCAGGTATGTTAAAACATTTAGACTTTTAAATATAAAGATGGCAGTAAGGGTTTCTTCACAGAAACAAGCCTCTGAATGGTTGGTCCGATGAAGAATCTCCCTGTTCATGATCTGTTTAGCAGTTTTTGGTGCTGCTTTGATAAACTGATCACACCCAACAAGAAAATATTTATAGAGGGAACTGATTCATCATGAAACACTTGTTATCCATCCATAAGTCACACGTGGTTCTTCTGTGGAAAAAAGAATGTGACAGGGTTTTCTTTGAAAAGGGTACATACAGTGGACCCTTGGGTTACGAACGGTTTACCATGCGAACATTTCGGATTACGAGCGATCTGTTTCAACTTAACGTACGAAGTAATTTATGGTTACAAACCGAAATTCACGAAACACGTGACATCACGAACAAGTTCACTGCGAGCGTCTCTCTCTCTCTCTCTCTCTCTCTCTCTCTCTCTCTCTCTCTCTATATATATATATATATATATATATATATATATATATATATATATACATATATATATATATGTATATATATACATACAGTATATTTATATATATATACAGTGAGAGGAGAGCGGACTGTGTTTTTCCGGTGTTTTCTTTATATTTTGTAAAATTCAATATTAAAATGTCCCCAAAGAAGCTGCAGAGGAAGCCTAGTGTTGAAAAATTTAAAAATCTATTACATTTGTTGTGTTGTATAATTACTCCTGCCAGTAGGTGTCACTGTGTATCAGACAGAGGGGACAGTGAGTGAGAGAGAAGAAGGAACTATTACTAAAGTATTCTTTCGTGCAATTACAACTACAAAATGCAACACTACTGAAATAAAGAAGGAAATAATAGAGAAATATGAGTTATTGTTGTTTTTGGTAGATACATTTTATTAAAAAAAAGAAGTAATTTTATTATGGTGTATGGTACAGCACACGTACTGTACTGAAATGTGATGTGTGTGTTTATGTACAGTACTACTGTGTATTGTTGTTTATTATTGTTTATTACAGTAATGTCTATTCTATAATTTAAGATTTAAGGGGTAAATATACGTGTATTTATAACAAAAAAGAGCATTTAAGACATTAGAGAGGTTAGGGGTAAGGGGGGTTTGGGAGGTCTGGCACAGATTAATTCTATTTACATTATTTCTTATGGGAAAAATAGGTTTAACTAACGAACATTTTGACTTAAGAACAGCCCTTCGGAACCAATTACATTCGTAAGTCAAGGGTCTACTGTACATGAACGTTTGATAACACTATACAGCCAAAAGTATTTAGACATCTGACCATTAGCTTGTTGGACATTCCATTTAAAAAACAAATGGTATTAAATAAACTTACCTCTATGAGATCATTTTAGCTAGAACAATGCTCAGTCCAATGAGCACTTATATGGCTGGGCAAAAAATTGGTCAAGAAAGCCTCAGTTGATGTTCCAGTTCATTCCAAAGCTCTTCAGTACGGCTGAGGCCAGGACTCTGTGCAGGGCACTGGAGTTTTGCTTTTCTTCGTGTCTTTATAGAGCTTGATTCATGCACATGGGCACAGTCATGCAGGAAAAGGAGAAAACATTCCCTAAACCATTGGTGCAAATTAGAAAGCATATAATTTCCACTTTATAATTGATTTATTACACCTGCTAGCAAGTGGTGTGGCTTAAGCACATAAGTTAGAAGGGGTGTCCAAATAGTTTTGTGCATTAAGAGTATTTAAAACCTCTCAGCTGTAAAGAGACTATGAGTATTTCATTAAAAAAAATATGGCATGGAACTAAGTGTTTAGATTTGGTAGGCTGGTTAATTTGCTAGCATCCACCCTTGAATGGTGACACATAAATTAGACGTGCAGGGCAGGGCAGTTGTAGCCTAGCAGTTAAGGTACTGAACTAGTAAGCTGAAGGTTGCTGGTTCAAACCCCACCAGGTTGCTGCTGTTGGGCCCTTGAGCAAGGCTATTAACCCTCAATTGCTTAAATAGTATACTGTAAGTCACTTTGGATAAAAGCGTCTGCTAAATGCCGAAAATGTAAATGTAAATGTGCAAAACACAGAATTGAAATAATTACCCAGCATTCACTTAAATACCCTGGATTCACTCCCTGGATAAGGGAACAGTATAGTGTTTGACGTCTAGTATAATTGTTAACCACCTGTTTCAGATAACAATAGGAAGCTATGCTAGCTAACTAGGCCTGCACTGCTGTGCTAGTTATGTGTTGTCACTTATTATTTGCTTATTCTATTAACATATATTCTGTCTGGAACCCTTGTATGGCACAGCAGTAAATTACACTAGCCCACTATCATTAGGATATAGGTTTCAAATCTACATCAGTGCTAATAGCCGGTTGGGTATGTACATACAGATGTGATTGGCTATGTCTGTAGTGTAACTGGCTTGCGCCCAGCGGAACCAGACCTGGCAGGACCCAGAATGTACATATTTTCCTCATTGTGTATGTAGTTTATATAAAAAATGAATATCCTGTTTTATTTTGCAGCTGGATTCACTGTCAGGTGAATGGGTGGCACTGCCCCCCATGCCCAGTCCCAGGTGTCTCTTCGGTTTGGGTGAATGTGAAAATCTGATTTTCACCATCGCTGGCAAAGACCTGCAGACCAACGAATCTCTCGACTCTGTCATGTGTTACGATACTCAGTAAGTTTCTGTTGCACTGTTCACCTTGCTTTGTGTCCTGAAAAGGTGTCCAGACATAAAGCCGTAAAGTTTACAGGCAGATGAGGTCAATAGTTAATTTACACGTGTAATCATATCATGACAACAGCTGACAGAAATAGCCAAGGAATTCAGGAAGAAAGTCAACGTGTGCTTCATTGATCAAAGTAAAGCTCTGGACTGTGCTGACCACACAGAATTATGGAATGTCTCTGTGTCAATTATGAAACTATCTGTATTATTACTGTACTTCATTAATCAGTTACATCTTTATTAACAGGAAGATGAAATGGAATGAGACGAAGAAACTTCCTCTGCGTATTCATGGCCATTCAGTGGTTTCACATAAAGGCCTAATCTACTGTGTTGGAGGAAAGACCGACGACAAGTGAGTGTGTGTGTGTGTGTGTGTGGAGGGGGGGTGTTGAAGATGGTTGCAGCTGTCTGTGCTGTCAGTTTCAAGTGACACTTTGCAAATCTCATCAACTAATATTAAACATTAGTCTACACAAAAATGTATAATGTACATTATCATTAGTAGTGAGTAGTTTAGTAACAGTAGTAGTATTAGTAGTAAATGTAGTAGTAGAAGTAGTAGTAGTAGGGCGCCCAGGTATTCTGCTTGCACACCAGCACCGAGTTTCTGAACTACTCGGTTCGAAACTCGGTGCCATCTAGCGGGCATAATTGGCAGTGCCTGCAGCAGATACTAATTGGCCATTGTATCTGCAGGGTGGGGGCCAGATTGTGTGTGGGTGGGTGGGTCTTCATACGCTGTGTAAGGACCCTGATTGGCGGATGAGACGCCTGTGCAGAAAGCAGGGGCGAGAAGAGGAGGGCTGTATACATGTCGGAAGAGGCGCGTACAGCAACGTGCTCTCCTTGGATGCAATCGGGTATCTCTCAGCAGCGGAAGACAAAATGCATAACAAAAAAAAAAAGTAGTAGTAGTAGTAAAATTGGTACTATAGTAATAGTAGTAGTATTTGTACTATAGTAAAAGTAGTAAATATAGCAGTAGTAGTAGTAGTAATAATAGTATTTGTAATAGTAATAGCAGTACTAGGAGTAGTAGTAGTAATAATAGTAGTAGTATTTGTACTATAGTAACAGTAGGAATTGTAGCAGTAGTAGTAATAGTAGTAGTATTTGTACTATAGTAAAAGTAGTAAATATAGTAGTAGTAGTAGTAGTATTTGTACTATAGTAACAGTAGGAATTGTAGTAGTAGTAGTAGCAGTAGTAGTAATAGTAGTAGTATTTGTACTATAGTAAAAGTAGTGAATACAGCAGTAGTAGTAGTAGTAATAATATTTGTAATAGTAATAGCAGTACTGGGAGTAGTAGTAGTAGTAATAATAACAGTAGTAGTATTTGTACTATAGTAACAGTAGGAATTGTAGTAGTAGTAATAGTAGCAGTGGTAGTAGTAATAATAGTATTTGTAATAGTAGTAGTAGTAGTAGTAATCGTAATAGCAGTACTAGGAGTAGTAGTAGTAGTAGTAGTAATAGTAGTAGTATTTGTACTATAGTAACAGCAGGAATTGTAGTAGTAGCAGTAGCAGTAGTAGTAGTAGCACTTATACCATAGTAATAGTAGTAATTGTAGTAGTAGTAGTAGACCACATATTATTATAGTTATATATAATCCTTAATTAGTATTTTTATTGCTAACATTCCTGTCCATGGTTACAAAGGGATGTCCAACAAGCGCACTGTCAGGTGTCCAGAAATCTATCACCGGAGGATGTACACTCACTCATTCCCTCACTCATCCTGGGGCAATGCAAAGTAGCTAATTCACCTTCTGCATAATTTCGACAAGAGAAAGAATTGTGGTGTTAATACAGTGTGTATTAACCTGAAGGTTTCTCTGTGTCTCTTAGTAAAGCAATAAACAAGGTGTTTGCGTATAACCACAAGCAGTCGGAGTGGAGGGAGCTGGCGGGGATGAAGACCCCCAGAGCCATGTTCGGAGCTGTGGTGCATAACGGTAAACTCATCGTTACTGGAGGAGTGAACGAGGAGGGACTGACCGCCACCTCCGAAATCTACGACTTTAACGCAAACAAGTAGGAACAAAAATCATTGTTATAACAACTGGATTATATTATAGATTAGAAATGAACGGATAAATACGATTTTATGTCATGGTCTTGGGTTAATAAAACGTTTGAAAACCGCTGTATCAGGCAGCACATGGAGCAGAGGAGAGCGTTTGTGTTTAAAATAGCACCCGGTATACAAAATAGTGTGCTAAATTACATTTCTATTGTGTGGGGATTGATACACAGGCCTCCACCTTGTTGGCTAAAGTGGCCTCGTCTCTGCTTCGTGTGCAGCCTGATAGAATAAGTTTTTTTAGATATTTTAACTAAGTATTTTATCTTGGCTTATTGTACACACTCGATAAAAAGATAAACTACTTGCTTGACTGTGGACTCTTAGACATGAAGCTTATTGTAATTTTATTTGTAGCAGTTATTTTATGTGGTTTTTCAAAAAATTTCTCTCAGCTTAATGATATCAGCTTTTCAAAATCTACAAGATGACTGCGTGCCATCAGTATAAAAGAAGGCCATGCCACCAACTTGAGAGACATTACACAACTCAACATTACTAATCATCTTTGTTGCTGTTTGTATAATTCAGGCCAGTGGATTTTCATAAAACCAACAATGAACTTTAAAAAAATCGATTTTAGGGTGTGTTCCAATCATTTACTCAGAAAAAAAGACAGCTGTAGAATTTATATTTGTATGTTTTTATTTTTACCAGTTTGTGATGAACAGGTAATCATGACACTACAATGGGTATCTAAAAGAAATGAATGTTATATGTTGCTTTCTAGATGGGACACGTTTGCAGAGTTTCCTCAGGAACGAAGCTCAGTGAACCTCATGAGCACTGGAGGAATCCTCTACGCTGTTGGAGGATTCGCCATTGTGGAGCTGGAGAATAAAGAAGTCGGACCCTCAGAAATCACAGACATTTGGCAGTAAGTTTATTTAAAACTAGATTTCATATCATCTGTTCTTTTTAGTCAAGTAAAAAAAATGTAAAAAATCATGTGATGATATTACGTCATCTCAAAAACTGTGTGAACAAAAAATCATTCGAACATAAGAATTTAGACAGTTCACCATCTACAGTGCATAAAATCCTCACTCAAGGGCCCAAAACTAACAGCTTGGCAGCTGCAGAGCTTGAACCCTCAACACTAATCACTAAAGCAGCACTGTGCTAAACATGGAGCCCAAAAATCTGTCTAGTGCACTGAATTTGGCCCTTGGTGCAAATGAACAGGGGTATTTAAGGGGTATTTTGGGAGCTGTTTTAAATGCATTTGTGTATGTGTGTGTTCTCAGGTATGAGGAGGATAAGAAGCAGTGGAGTGGGATGTTAAGAGAGATGCGCTATGCATCAGGAGCTTCGTGTGTAGCGATGCGCCTCAACACTGCCAAGATGCCCAAACTGTAAACCCATCCCTGATTAAGCATAACTTACTGTTTGGATGCCCTTTGGCCCCGGTGCCCAGCTGTCTGCAGACATCTGTACCCTCCTCAATAAGAGTTTGAGCGGTGTGCCTGTGTATTGAATGTATGTGTTTATATGTGCAATTAATGTAGGATGAATATATAATAATTGTCTCAAACATTTTTAACAGTATACACACCAGTCACCTCTCTTCACCTTCCACAGCTTTTTGTGTTCCTTTTTTTGTAAATTAAACAATAAAACTTTTTGAATCACACTTTGTTTCTCATATTACAAATAGTAAGTAAACACCCGATTATGAGCTTTTTGATATTCCATTTCATTTCAAATATTAAATATGTTTTATATAATTGATTTCATACACCATTAGCAATGACAAGTTGCTTTTGAGACTGGGTGGGAAATGTGTAACATTTATTTAAATAACTTATAGGGTGTGTTTGAAAACCTAGTGTTCTCTCTACGTAGACGAAGGCATGTCTAAATTCTTAGATGCCTTAAAATGCTGTCTAGTAAGGTACATTAAATTTAAACAGTATTTTAACTGAATAACGAGGGAACATCTGATGCTTCCTTAGCGGTAAAGGCAATCTCAGTATGGTTTCTACTTATTACCGGTTCAACAACACTTGGTGTCTGGTTAAGACACGTGACACTCCTTATGCCTAGTTCACACGACACGATTTTTGCCCTGATTTGTGCTCGGTGACTGGTCGGTAATCGAAACTCGGTTCTCAGTCGCTATGAGTGAACTGCTCAACAACTCGATCCAAGCAGCTCTCTGACAAGAGATACGTATATCTAGCTTGTCAAATATCTGGATCTGAGTCACCCAACTGGCAATGAGTGCTGTGTAGAACAGCCAATGAGAACGCAAGATACGGTGTGAGGGGAAACGCATGGGAGGAGTGTAAAAGGTGGGACAGGGGAGTAATATAGTTTATATCAGAATACATCAGCACACACTCAGGTTTTACAGTATTTCTGACATTATCGTTCTATACAAAACAAAACACCAACGCTGCATTGCAAAAAATACTTGTTAACTCACTACAGAACAGACGATCCCTGCTGTTCATGTAGCCAAATCCACTCAGATTCATTTATTTTTTCTCCTTGATTTTACGCTGCACATCAGCACACAAACAACTCTGATCACTCGCTACTTGTTGACGTGCATTTTTGGACGTGGTATCATTAAACCCCTCGTCACTTCTCGCTAGTGTGGCCACATTCATAGTCACAAAAAGGAGGACATTACACCCAAGGACGGATTAAGGATAGTCTGGGCCCCTGGGCAAAGTGAAATTGAAATTGCTTGTCTTCAATTTAAATAATTGCAAAATTGCTAAATTAATTTGTGTCTCTGCGCTTAAGAGAAATTGAACATAATAATTTTGAAACAATACAAATTCAGAAACATTAAGTAAGGGCCTGAATCGCATATTTGCAACAAAACATCTGTTATGAAATATGGTAGCTTGCCTGGCAATTTGTAGGTCCCTAGAAAGTCAAGGAGCCATGGTAAACGACTTCTATGGAAGTCAAGGGCCCCATAGCAGGGGCCCTCGTGATCAAGGGCCCTCTAATGGTATGCCCTGCTCTTCTCTAGGGCCCCCTGGTAGGGGCTCTCATAACCAGGGCCCTCTAAAAATATGCCCCCCTCTTTCCTAGGACCCCTAATAGCCAGAAGTCGAAGTCAGAGCAGTGCCACAACGCCTCATCCATTTTCATAAGGGGCCCAAAAGCATGGCTAGGGCCCCCAAAAGCATGGCTAGGGCCCCCAAAAGCATGGCTAGGGGCCCCAAAAGCATGGCTAGGGCCCCCAAGAGGCCCTGGGGTCAGAGGATCCTTAAAATGGAGGGCCCTCGGAAATAAAAATATATTGTATCATAAATGTTGATAGGCATCGCAAAATGTTTTGGGCCAGGGCCCCCCTGGGGCCCCCTGACCTCAAGGGCCCCTGGGCGCTGGCCCCACTGGCCCGGTCAGTAATCCAGCCATGATTACACCCCAAAAGGAGGACGTCATACCAGGAACAGGGGGACATGATACTGCAACACACAGAATGAAACCATAACCCATATAACAGAGTTTTTGACCAATTACTGTTTTACTCAACAAATTTTGGCATCTTTACAGCGTTCCTGAACATGAGAGCTGACTAATTGACTCAGGTAGAGGTCTATGCAGAACAGAGCGAGCGGGCGAAACTCAACCACCCAATCACAGACTAGCATTTAGAGGGCGGACCTTCTGCGATTGGCCACGAATAGTGGCTCGCCCACCACTGGCCAATCGCAGAATGTCCGCCCACGATAGGTAGCACTATAAGCAGTCAAATGAGGCTGTTAAACCAATGAAATACAAAGCATTTGTTTTGACATGTACCTGAGCCAATGACAGATAATATTGATGAAAAATGTAACCAGTTCGCTCCAAAAGGAGGATTTTTAAGTGTCCGTCCTAGCGTTGCATGGGCGGAGGACTGGCAGCTGAAAAACCGGACTGTCCGACCTAAAGCCAGACGGCTGGCCACCCTACTTCTCGCGTTTGTATTCGTGACTAAACGTAGTTCGGGAGACCAGAGAAGCTCGCCTGCGATTCCAGTTGGTGATAGATGATGTAGTGTGAACCCCCTATCACCGATCAGTCGTGAAGTGTGAAAGCCACACTGACTTGAAAGACTCCCGATTACAAGAGATCCAGTCGTGTCATGTGAACTTGGCAGTACTGGTGTAAAGAATAGACCAGTGACTTTACATCTTTGAGATGGTGGGTTCTATTTACGGCTCTCTTTAGCCGGCCAGAGTGGGGGGGGGGGGGTGCAAGCAGCAGAGGAATTGTAATAGGAAATTAAAAATCCCTAAATTGGAAGAACCCAGACTAAAGTGTTGAATGTAAATTGAAAGCAAATAAAACATTTATAAAAGATATTTGATGCTACTTCACCCCACAGTTTACAGATTCCCGCCAAAACCAGCCCAGCCTCCGCCCAAAGGAATTCTGGTGCGCGCGCCGCTTTTTACCCACAATGCAGCGCTAACAGTGAGAGCGCCATCTTTGTACCACAGTGCTGTGAATTTCAAGCGCTTAATCGCTTTATTTTGGCTTTTTATGTTTATTACGGGATTGTTTTAAATTGTAAGTACGCATTTAAACACTTATTGTTATCATTATAAACAGCGCGGTTCTGAAGGGATTCCGATCCCGTGCTCCGGTTTGAGAAGCAGTCGCGCTATATCAGCACGGACTTTGTTTCACACCCGTTTTCCGACGAACCTTGTCTCTCGGTAATTAAGTCAATGTTTGTTTGAAAACGGGTGGAAATACAACAGCGAGAGCCAGGTGTTGCAGCTAAGCTAAGCTAGGTGATTAAAATACAGTCCTGACGTTGTTTTATAATTTAGTTATACTTGATTTATAGTGGCTGATTAAAAACTCGCATTTACGTTTAAATAATGTTTAAACTTGCATCTAAACGAAACGGGAATAGTATGAGGAAGTAGTTAGCATCGCTAAGCTAACAAGTGAGTTTGAATGAGCTAGTTTGGCTAGAGCAGTCTAATTAGCATTAGCATTTCTGGCTAATTGCTGCTCTCAAAAAAGCGTGATTACTCTTTTTAAAAACCAGTTTGTTCATTTTATTGAATTGCAGCAGCACTTTTCATTTCATGTCTGGCGAACATGTGCTTCATGATGTGCAATGTGGGAGATTAAACACTGTTTATGACTGAAAACATTCAGATTTGATTTATTTGATGTAAGTGTATTGTGAGTTTTCTGAGAATATACATACAGCAAGTCAAATGATGTATGTGGTGGGTGTAGGAAGTTCTACATGGCTATCTGACGCTGTCTAATTCCTCATTATTGACTGACAGACAGAACCTGGTGACTTCTCTGTGCCCTTACAAATAAGGCTGATCATTTTAAACGTGTTTGGGGTCGAATCAAAACTGCCTGATTCTCAATTCTCAAATGTTATGCAAGTGCCACTAAAATAATTTACACTAAACCACTAAAACAATAACAATCATGACTTTAAGCAGATCCTTTATCCACAGCCGGGCGGCACAGTGGCTTGGTGGGTAGCACCGTCGCCTCGCAGCAAGAAGGTCCTCGGTTCGATCCCTGGGTGGGGCGGTCTGGGTTCTTTCTGTGTGAAGTTTGCATGTTCTCCATATCTACGTGGGTTTCCTCCGGGAGCCCCGGTTTCCTCACACTGTCTAAGGATGTGCAAATGAGGTGAACTGGAGACACAAAATTGTCCATGACTGTGTTTGACATTAAATTTGTGAACTGATGAATCTTGTGTAACTACCGTTTCTTGCCATGTAACCAAGGTGGGTAAAACAAGACGTTAAAATCCTAATAAATAAATAAATTATCCACAGCCATTTAAAATGGTAAGCAATTATGGGTTAAGGGCCTTGGTCGGGGGCCCAATAGTGGCCTATTACAGTAGCTTACTGCAGAGATCGCATTTTAAATAGATGAACTCTTTCCTGCTATACCACTTAGGAGACTCTTGTAAATGTTTAGTTCTGTTGGAACTCACTGTCCCAAATAAAATAGTACCACAAAACCTGGAAATTTACCTGAAATTTAGAAGATCTGTTTAGAGTTAAAAAGAGGAAATGATATCGAATTTGAAATAGTTCTCAAACCTTTGCACAGGCAATACTTGTGGCTAAACTTATAACTCTTAATTTTGATTATTTTCACCAGAACGATGGGAGTCAAGGAGCCACGTGCTCGCTGCTTCTTCGACATTGGCATCGGGAGTACACTTGGTAGGAATTAAGCTGATCAGAACAGCTCTGTTAAGTTTCTGGTTCTGAGAGTGTTTGATCGACAGCTGATTAACGTTGAATCGTTCTCTCCTTCCAGTCGGCCGAGTGGTGTTTGAGCTTTTCTCTGATGTTAGTCCCAAGACCTGTGAGAACTTCCGCTGTCTGTGCACAGGTGAGATGGGTACCTACAAATGTGTTGGTGTATTTTATGCGTGTTTTACACTCCTGCGTAAAATAACAAAAATGAAACAAATGTGTGTGTTTGTGGTTTCAGGTGAAAAGGGGGTTGGCAAAACAACACAGAAACCTTTGCATTACAAGAACTGCCTGATCCACAGAGTAGTGAAGGACTTTATGATCCAAGGAGGAGATTTTACTGAAGGTACTGTGTAAATCAGGGATGCTATGAGAACATAATTAAGCTTTATAACCTCGCAAATCCTGATGTGCTGTGTTTTGTCCTTCAGGAAATGGCAGAGGTGGTGAATCCATATACGGAGGCTACTTTGAAGGTAATGTAAAAAATATATAAATAAGCAATTTTACCTGTGGTGCTTGCAGCTTAGTTGTGTGTGTTTGTGTTTTTTAATTTCAACTTTTCCTTTTCCAGATGAAAGCTTCTCTATGAAACACGATAAGGAGTTTCTGCTGTCGATGGCGAACAGAGGGAAAGACACCAACGGCTCACAGTTCTTCATGTGAGTCGGGAGAAGATCAGTGGACCGCTGTTCATGAAATTCCTACCTCACTGACTGTTTGAATGTTTCTGAAATGATTCTTTATATTATAGAAGGAAGAATTTCCAGCCGCACGGCGTGTAACTGTAAATTGCCACTGATCGTGTGCTGGAATGAACTGAAGATGTGCAATAATCACTGTCTTTGTGTTTGTTAGATTTGTATTTACATTCTGCCTCACTGTTTTGTGTCCCTGACCATAGAACTACAAAACCTTCTTCGCATCTGGACGGGTACGTGCTTAAACTAGTGTGTCCATCTCTGTGTATATGAGTATAATAGTATAGAATGTTTGCTGTGTTCAAGAGCCAAAACATTAAAACCACTCCCTAAAATGCTAATGCCTGTTCTGTAACACTGATGCACAAGTTCCTTGTAATTCACACGTTGAATCCGGTGGATCTAATCAGCAGAAAGGTCTGACGGTTGTTAATCTGGACCAAATCCTCATTGCTGTCTTTTAAATATCATGGGGTGTCTCAGGTAGTTATATTTTTGTGCTTTTCCTCCCAATTTAGTGTAGTCAATTTGTCTTCCGCTGCTGGGAATCCCCGATTCTTTTGCAGTTGAGGAGGGGGTATATTGCTGCTCACTTGCCCTTAACTCTAAACCCTTTTCCACCTATGCACTCTGCACAGGCGCCTCCATCCGCCAATCGGGGTCCTCACACAGCATTTGAAGACCCCGCCCACATAGTGCGCCACCTGGCTGCTCAGATTGTCCTATTGAGTACCCTCCAACAGTGGTCCAAGGAGGAATGAGCTGTTAACCTCATTAATGCCAGTGGACTCGAAGGATGTCATGTCTGGTACTGATGAACAGAAGATTATTGTGGATCAAATAGCAGCTCATTTAAATTTAGGTCGACTGGTCAGATGACTGGACAGTCCTGTTTTCTCCAAGATCACGTGGAAGGTCAGGGCCTTGTGCATCGTTTACCCTGGAAGAGATGCGTCAGGGTGCAATGCAGGATGATCCACCTGAGAACGTACAGAAGTTGGTCAAATATCCCGCCTGTCTCTAGATGTCTCGATGGGTGGTCCTAACGGTCCTATAGGCGGGTGGTCCTAATGTTTTGGCTCATTTCTCTGCAGATAGATTCTTATCTCACATAATGTTTATGACAGGAGTAACGTTCAACCTGCAAACTTGCCTGTAAAACTGTTAGTGTTATTACATCTACTTACCCATCCTGTGATGTGCTAATGAGATTTTTTTTTTTCTCCATCTGCAGACTTCATGTGGTGTTTGGTCAGGTGATCTCAGGCCAGGACGTGATCCAAACCATCGAGAGTCAGAAGACTGATACAAACAGCAGGCCATACGCTGAGGTCAAGATTCTAAACTGTGGGGAACTCATCCCCAAGTCCAAAGGTGCATTATTTCCCAAATCCCTAGTTAGGCCCTAATGTTGGACTGACGCTTTGTTTTCAGACCACAGAGGAGCCAGTTTTATTGTTTTCTCACCACTCTAACCACTATACACACAAGTAAAGAAAGCAAATCGACCCCCTTACTTTGATGTTTAAAGACTGAACCTATTTATTATTTAGCCATGATGGTGATGGATTAAGAATAAACAAACACCATGTTCACATAACTGTGCTTTTATTTGGATTTCCCCCCTTTATCTCCCAATCTAGTCATTCCCACATCCTAACTGTGAATCTACAGTCGTTCATACGACCCCCAATCTGCTCACGAAGAGATAGAACACCAGATTAGAGTTTGAATCTCATCTGTGCTATAGTGTAGGCCGTGTGTGAAGTCTGACAGAAATGGTCTCGTCTGAGGAAGGATGGTTGATGGCTTGCTGTTGGGCACCTGCTTGAGTGGAGGAGCATAGCGGGTAAAAAGAAGCAGTCCGTGATATCATGTGTGTCGGAATGGGCATGTGATGGTCTGTAGCTCCTCTAGGTCAATGCAGATCGGTATGTATATTGCAACTAAGTAGGGAAAATGAGGGGGTGGGGTAAAACCCAACTAATCAAACGATGGAAAACATGAATAGGTTATTTGTGTATTCAAATATTCAGCTGGAGCCCTGCTAGTGAGTGACTTTGCCTCTCATGTATAAATGTATTTCTTTTTGCCTCTGCTAGCTAAGAAAGAGAAGAAGAAGAAGAAGCAGCAGTCATCCAGCGAAAGCAGTGAGGACTCGTCCTCCTCTTCAGAGTCTTCCTCCCAATCTGAGGAGTCGGGAAAAGAGGACAAGAAACGCAAGAAGAAACACAAGAAGGAGCAGAAGAAGAGAAAGAAGGAGCAGAAACACAAAAAGAAAAAGGAGAAAGGGTCTGTGTGCACCGATTTATGTACCTTTATATATTTTCCCTTGGTTTGTGAAATGTTCAGCTGCTTATATGAAACATAAATTGTCAAGATCCACTGATGAGCAAAAATATTAGGATCTTACCCCCTTCCAAACGTTAGTGTTTGGAAGCACTGGTGCATATGGGGTATCTATTAAATATTGAGCTGATCGTAGTTCCTTGTACAAGTGCAGCAGATGTGATCAGCATAAAAGTCTGATGGATTAAACAGTTTATTATTGACATGTCAAAGTACATTTCGTGTGGCTCAACCTGCAGATGATTTGAATCCTAGTGGTGAAGTGCATCAAACCCTTTTGTGCCAGTCAAAGTCCACATGGAACTCTTGTCCACCATCAAAGGCACCTTGAGTGTGCATTCAGGCGTTGGAACTGGACATGAAAGCAACAGAAGAATGTCGACCGGTCAGACGAATCAGTTTTCTCCAACATCATGTGGAAGGAAGGATGCATGTGCATCAATTACCCAGGAAGAGATGGTACCAGTATGGACTGTAGGACGATCCATATTACACAGTGCTGAAACATGAATGACCTGATGGTAGCAGCCTGGTATCAGATACCTCAAGACCTTTAGATGTTTTGGCCGGTCAGAGCTGTTTTGGCAGCATGTTAGGCGAGTGGTCCTAATGTTTTGGCTCATCCGTGTTTGTTTTATATAAAAGTTTTACGTTTGTGGCCGTTTAGGAGATTGCTGCTGTCTCTCGGATGCAGCTGCACCGTTGCTGATCACATTCATCGATTGCACTCCGTTTCTCTGCAGGTCTGACGAAGAAGCGACGGAGGACGCTGAACCTCAGCCTGTTTCCACTATCCGTCCAGAGGAGGTGCCGCCCATCCCAGAGAACCGCTTCCTGATGAGGCGAAGCCCCCAGCCACAGCCCAAGGAGGAGCAGGAAAAGGAGAAAGCCAAGGAGAACTCTGGGAAGGAGAAGCCGAGAGAGAGGGAGCGAGAGCGGGACAGGGAGAGGGAGAGGAACAGGTGACTTGTTGGAGAAATCGGCTTTTTTAAAATTTGGTTTGTGTGAACGTTGTGTTGAGTGATGTGTGTTACCTTTCAGACCCGCGATGAACTCCAGACCGAATCGTACACGCATCGTGATGACCAGATCGGGGCGAAGAATCAAAGGAAGAGGACCCAGGGTAAGCGTTCAGATGTCATCATGACGAAACGGCGCACTCGCACACAAATTAGACCTCTGATAAATGCTACTAAAAATGTTAAGGTTGAGTGCCAATGTAACCAGTGGTTACTCGCTTTCCAACACGCAGAAGTTTTTAAATTGAGTGCAATATCGACTTGACCCTAATCAGCAACAAGTTCCAGTGATTAGGTCCAGTATGTTCGATTAATGCTGGCTTTTAACGACACTTAACGCTCAGACGAAATAAAGGTGCACATGCCTGAAAACATAAAAGAAATTCTTACACAAGACAACGCGAGAACAGTTTTAACCTCCCTCACAGTCATACAGCAAGAAGGTCCTGAGTTGGATTAGGGTTAGACCCGGGTCCTTTCTGCGTGGGTTTCCTCCGGGAGCTTCTGTTTAATCCTACAGTCCAAAGACGTGCAAGTGAGGTGAACTGGAGATACAAAATTGTCCATGACTCTGTCTGACATTAAAAACTTGAACTGATGAATCTATGTAACCAGTAACTACCTGTTCTGTCATGAAGGTAACCAAAGTGTGTAAAACCAGATGTTAAAGTCCTAATGAATAAATAAATGAAAAATAAAATGGACTCGCAATATAAAGACAAGATGCAATAAGCAGATGCAAACATAATACCGATGATGCGCCAAAATGACACGGATATGAGTTTCAATACAAACAAAAATACAAGAGCTCAGGCTGTTTATTTGTAACTCGCCTTCAGTGCCAGTTTTTCTTTTTTTTTCTTTTTTTTTGAGAAATTAAGCGTTGGGTACCCGTGTGGGTAGCACTGTCGCCTCACAGCAAGAAGGTCCTGGGTTCGATCCCCAGGTGGGGCGGTCCGGGTCCTTTCTGTGTGCAGTTTGCATGTTCTCCCCGTGTCTGTGGGTTTTTCCGGAAGCTCCGGTTTCCTTCCCACAGTACAAGGACGTGCAAGTGAGGTGAACTGGAGATACAAAATTGTCCAAGACTGTGTTTGACATTAAAAACTTTAATTGATGAATCGTATGTAACGTTAGTAGCTACTGTTTCTGACGTGAATGTTACCATAGTGTGTAAAACATGACATTAAAATCCTAATAAATAAGTAAATAAATAAATCTCGCAGCCATAAAAATAAAATGGAGCCACGATATGAAGACAAGCGACAATAAGCAGACTCAAACATAATACCGATTATGCATGACACATTTATGTTAAACATGGCGTTAAAATCCAAACCAACAAGAGCTCAGGCTGTTCATTTTTAACTCGCCATCACTGCCAGTGTTTTTTTTTTTGAATGGATTCCCAGATCAGCAGCTTGTGTGTGAGATCCATCACTCGTTTCTCAGTTCAAATCGAGCGTCACCTGTTGATCACTGGCATCCCAAATATGGTCGTGTCATCCATTACTGATGGGAACACCTGTAATAATAGTGCTTTCTTTTTCCCTGTTCTGTACAGCGCTATCGGACTCCGTCTCGCTCCCGCTCTCGCTCGTGGGATCGGTTCCGGCGCAGTGAGACTCCTCCACACTGGAGACTGGAAATGCAGAGGACGCAGAAAGCCAAACCCACCTCACAACCCTCACAGGACCGCTGGATTAAAGGAGACAAGTACGACTCTCACGTGAACGTTTATGTTCCCACCTGGTTTCTACACTCACTGTCCATTTTATCAGCCCCACTTACCATATAGAAGCACTTTGTAGTTCTACAATTACTGACTGTAGTCCATCTGTTTCCCTGCATGCTTTGTTAGCCCCCTTTCATGCTGTTCTTTAATGGTCAGGACCCCCACAGGACCCCCACAGAGCAGGTATTATTTAGGAGGTGGATGATTCTCAGCACTGCAGTGACACTGACATGGTGGTGGTGTGTTAGTGTGTGTTGTGCTGGTATGAGTGGATCAGACACAGCAGCGCTGCTGGAGTTTTTAAACACCTCACTCTCACTGCTGGACTGAGAATAGTCCACCAACCAAAAATATCCAGCCAACAGCGCTCCGTGGGCAGAGTCCTGTGACCACTGATGAAGGTCTAGAAGATGACCGACTCAAACAGCAGCAATAGATGAGCGATCGTCTCTGACTTTACATCTACAAGGTGGACCAACTAGGTAGGAGTGTCTAATAGAGTGGACAGTGAGTGGACACGGTATTTAAAAACTCCAGCAGCATTGCTGTGTCTGATCCACTCATACCAGCACAACACACACTAACACACCACCACCATGTCAGTGTCACTGCAGTGCTGAGAATCATCCACCACCCAAATAATACCTGCTCTGTGGTGGTCCTGTGGGGATCCTGACCATTGGAGAACAGGATGAATGCAGGTTAAAAAAGCATGTAGAGAAATAGATGGACGACAGTCAGTAATTGTAGAACTACAAAGTGCTTCTATATGGTAAGTGGAGCTGGTTTTAATGTTATGGCTGATCGGTGTACTTCTTTCAGACCATACATACGTGTTGGCACTTGCATCTGGCTTGGCTTTTGTCCAAGCTTAAACTGGGTTTGTGCCACAAGCCTGATTGTATCGAAACTTGGATATGTGGGCAAAAATAAAACAAAAAACATGAATTGCATTTTTTTGCTGTACGTTTCAGAGGGGACATGTCTGAGGAGAAGACTGAAAGCGCTCAGCCAGTGGAGACGGAGAAAACCGATGCAAGGCCAGCACGGGAGAGGAAGGACTCCGAGCGAGAGAAGAAGGATGCAAAGAGAAATCGTTCAAGCAGCCCCAGCAAGGGACGAGAGAGGAAAGGCGACAGACGCCGATCCAAGAGCCGAGAGAGGGACGGCCGGAAAAAGTCCGACCACGAGACGGAGAAGAGGAAGGGGCGCAGTCGCAGCAGGAGCAAAGAGAAGAGAGATCAGAAGCGGGACAGAACTGACGAGAGGCGGGAACGCTCGACCAGCAAGGACAAGAAAGAAAAGGAAAAAGAAAAAGACAAGGATGCCAAAAAGGACGACGAGGAAAGAAAGCATAAGGACCGAACCAGACACTCGGAGAGCAACGTAAAGGACAAAACGGACGACGCGAAGAAAGCGAAGAACGGAGAGACTCGGCGCGAACGCTCACGAAGCCGAGAGAAAGACCGCAGCACCAAACGCAGGAGCAGATCCAGGTCTAGGTCTAGGTCCAGATCAAGGGGTCGGGGGCAACAAGAAAGATCACGAGACAGAGCACACGCTCGGCGCCGAAGCGGCAGTCGGGACACGAGGTCCCACCGGTCGAAAAGCAGAGAGAGGGGTCGAGAGAGACACGGGGGTCGAGAGGACCGAGACAAGAAGAAGACCGAGGATAAATCCGACGAGAAGAGTAAGGACGGACGAGCGAGGGAACGGAGCCCGAAAGACGAACCAGCCAAGCCGAGACGCGCCAGGAGCGGCAGCAGCAGCTCGGACAGCGACCAGGAAAGAAACAAGAAACGAGCGAAGAGCAAGAGCCCCAAGTCCAGAGAACGAGCGAAGGACAAATCACGCAGTCCCAGGAAGGGCAGGGATTCCAAAAATGAGAGAAAAGACTCGAGCTCCAGTGACAGTGACTGATCTCCTGATTCCAGATCGTCCTCCTTTTTACATTTTCATACTCATGCTGAAATCACACTGATCCTACACAACAGTTCAGCCAAAAATCAAACGTACAATACGGTTCCTCATAATACCCCCCCCCCCCCCCCCCCCCACCTCTTACACATAGTGGTTCAGACTAGAAGTGTCAGGCTGTATTCACAAGCACACTATCAATGCTGTTAATCAGATCATGCTTCTTGTACACGACAGTCAGATGTGTGTAGACCTAACACAACTACCGGCAGTCACAGCTGATTAGTAATGAATCACATGAATCATGAAGTCGCACACTCTTACTTCAGGCAAACTTTTACGTTTGCTTCATTTCTGCTCTTTTAGACATATCCATCGCCCCATTCTACTCTAACCTCTGCCACACACACGCCTTACAAGCTGGCAGGGCAGCACATGCCTTCTTTAATAGGTGTGAATAGGAGTTTTAGCTTCCTGACCACACAGGAGGCCTACCTGTAGCAGGGGCAAAGAGGGCTGAGGGCTTGACCAGGATGGTGACATTGCTGAAACTCAAACCCAGTGCCACCTTGGGTACTTTTGTACGTGCATGTCCAGTTCCAGTGGCGTGCACTAATTAAATACAGTAGTAATAAAGTAAGCGTGACTAGAACCTGACGGACAACAACCGTATCCAATTCTTCCCTTCAGTACTGACCCTATTAAATGTATTAATGTTACTACACCATACTGGACCGTTTTTAGTCGTGTCAACAACCAGCATCGCCAATTAATACTCATAGGCGTAGCTGATGCCATCCCTGACCCTGATCTCAGCAGTGGTGGACTAGTGTAATAAACCGCTACGCCACCTGAATGCCTGTACATAAATCATGTGTTTTGATTTTTGGCTGAAGTGTTTTCTTTAATTGCTTGTTGTATAAATGACCTTTATATTTTCCTGCAGGCTCTGATCCTTGATGCACCTAATTTTCCTGAGCAGTTGTATCAGGTGCAGCCACTCAGACTCTGGATGAATTTGCAACCCTGAACGGTTTCTTTTATATCATTTGATGAACACTGAGCTGGAGTAATGGAGCAGCACCTAAAGAAACTGGAGTGGTTTAGTTGCTTCTTTAACAATACATGTGAGATTGTAGTCTCTCTTTTTAGTTTATCTCCTGCACATTTTCTCATCCTTGCTGTTTTTTAACAGGCTTTGTTTGACTACACAGCAGTTTTGTTTATGTAGGATCTTGCAGAAAACAGTCACCCATTGTTGGCTGTGTGTTCTCTTAGTCTTTATGTGACGATCCAGTGAAGTTTTCTGTATTTCGGGAGTTTTTATGGGTTTTATGTTTGTAACTTCACATGCAGCTGTCAGTTCTGTTCAGTTTGAGTATTAAACCTGATTCTGAAGTCGTTTCGCAGATTGTCGCTCTTTTCTGTTCGATAAAAAGCAAAATCGGCATAATCATGTGGAAAGCTTCACTTTATTAAACTTACCACTTATAAAATATGCTATTGATGGTACTGGACTAGTAATAAGGTTGTTCGTTCGAGCCCCAACTTTGTCACATTGCCACTGTTGGACCATTGAGCAAGACCCTTAATTGCTCACAATTGTAGGTGGATAAAAGGATCTGCTAAATGCTGTGAGTCTCAACATCCTGTCTATTCAGGTGAGCAGATAAAAAGCTTCTCAACATGATTGTAATGTAAAAGCTGTTTGAGTTACTGTAGCCCTCCTGTCAGCTTGGACCACCATTGCCACCCAAAAATTGCTGCTTACTGGACGTTTTTGCGTCTTTTTGTGGAAAATCCCAGATGAGCATCGGCAGGTTTTAGTATTGTTAATTACTGCCCGGTTAAGACACTTGGATCACTTTTTTTCTGTTCTAATGTTCACTGTGGACTGAAGCTTCTGACTTGATGACTATGATCGGCAATCAGGAAAAAAGCATATTGAAGAATCAGACACTGTACTTAAATTTTTATTTTTTATTTTAGACGCTCGTAAATTCAACTTTAAACAGAAAACTGAGTACAAGTTTTTATTTTTAGGTTGCTGCTGTTTCCTTATTTTTTCATCTATTATAAAAACATGCAAGTTCATGTTTTATTGTCATAGTCTTTATTTCCTGGTCAATCATGCGTCAAGTCCGGTGTCACCAGGAAACACTGGGCCCCATCTATCACACAGCTTAGGCTATCCCCTTTTTAGATATAACCAACCACATCTGTGTAACAGTTCAGTCAGCTGATCACAGGGCTAAAATTCAAACCTGTGTCTTGGTGGTGGGCTGGTGGGGACTGGACAAGTGGGTGCAACACTGCACTGTGGGTGCAACACTGCACTATGGGTGTAGATGGGTCTTGGTTTTATTCTCCCAGTCAGTTTCTGTCTTTTAAAGGTTTGCTGTGTTTTCTATAACGTACCTCTGGGTACTCATGGTACTCTCTCTCACTTCCCAAAAACATGCAGGAGGTGTGTTGGGTGCTCCAAATTGCCCCCCAGGTGTGTGTGTGAGTGAGTGATATGTAAATGTACTGTTATGAAGGTGGCACTTGACCTACTGTGATTCTGACCAGGAGGAAGCAGAATGTGCAAGGGGATTTCAGTCCAGTACTGAAGGGTCATAGTACTGAAATGTTTAGTATTCAACCGCCTCAAACTTCACATCAGAAAAAATCATATCACTTGTAGATCTTGTTTATGTGATAATTTGTAAAGAGTCAAATATCTCCCGCTCAGGTGGCGCAGCGGTAAAAACACACGCTGGAACCAGAGCTGGGATCTCGAATACATCGTATCAAATCTCAGCTCTGCCTTGAGTGGCCTGTTGTTCAGATATGGGTGGGACTAAGCCGGATGGGGTCTCTCTCCCATGACTAGTGCAATTACGACCTCTGCTGGCTGACTGATGGCGCCTGCACAGAGATGAGAAAAGAGTGCTCTCAGGGTGTGTCTCTCCATACACAAGGCTGAGCTGGACTGCACTCGTCAAATCCCTGCATATATATACAGTATATATATATATATATGTTTATGCATTTTGAGATTCTAACCCAGATACCAGTGGTGCTGGGCTTGTGTGATAGCACTGTTGCCTTACAGCAAGAAGGTTCTGGGTTTGATCCCCAGGTGGAGCAGGTATAACTGTGTGTGAGTGTGTTTGCCCTGTGCCTGACAACCTATCCAGGGTGTTTCCTACCTTTGGCCCAGTGAATCGGACCCACTGCAACCCTGAATAGGATAGAGCGGTGGTAAAACTGACAATGAATGAATTGTCTACAAAATGTGTAATTCCCCTGCAGATATTTACATTGAGTTTGTGTGATGTTTGTGCTATTTTCTGTCAAATTTGATTCAACAGTGGCAAGATGCTCCAATGTTGGTCAGTTAAAACAGTGAGTTGTTTTTAATGGGGCCTGGGGGTCCGTAAGGTAGTAACCGATAAATCGAGTTTTGGGTGGCAAATGATCAACTAGCCAAGTTCTCAAGTCTAACAAAATTAATTTAGAAAAGGGTTTGGTTCTCCTCAGGCCTCACCAGCTGGTATCTGTACTTCTGCTTTCAGAGAATAATCAATGCAAGTCGGAGAGATACAGACCCCGAGCGCAGGGTTCAACGTGCTTTTATAATTTTGCCCACACCTTCTGAGTTCTTCGTTCTCATGGTCTGTTCAAACCAGTCCTAATTAATTCTTTCAGATGTTGCTTTCTCAGCGCCATTGACCTTGTCCGAGGCACCGAACCGGCCTTATCGGTGTAAGGTATTTAGGGAGTTCTTCTATGGAGCTGTGTGCTACCAATTATCTGTTCACTCCCTACCTGTAGCTATTCACACCGACCTTGCACCAACTTAATCGGAACTCACTGTTTTACTTTACTACATCCTTCACTTTGCTAATTGGTGGGGTGTCCAATTTTAATTATTCTAATAGTAGTCAGGGCATCTGCAGTTTTTTATAAATATATTCCTAACTGACTGCTCAGTAATGCATGTTGAATGTTAAAATGTGCGCCATCATTGATGCAAAGTGTGCTAATGTGTCTCCCTGCTAAACAAGAGTGACTGGGTTACAGGCCAAATCCATAAGGTGCTTCACATCGAAAAGCTAAAGTGTAAATAAATAGTGGTGATGTGTACAGATGTCTGTAGGGCTTCGAGCTGTTTTTTTTTTTTTTTTTTTTACGGTTTTATTTAGTGAACTAGTATTAACAGTCATTTGAGAAGCATGTGAAGGTAGCGTAAGACCGGCTGTTCCCTGCTCAATAGATAACAAATGACACGGCGAGAACAGGGTCGTGTTTCAATTTGAGCACTTATGTACTACATAGTGTGCCTACCAGAACAGAAGTTGTGTTCATTCGACACACTACTTAGAACACTATAGTGCGGTTTGGGACAGAACCATGCATTTTTTCGCTAAGCTATGGTAGCATTATCGAGATTTAGACGGTTCAGATATTGGTAAGCGGTTGAGGTTTTATTATCTGTGTATTTTACTTAAATTCGTTAAATATTACATATAAATGAATGTCATTTTCGTGTATATCAGATGTAACGTGTTTTCTATTTCAGCAGTTATGTTAAAAACAGCCAGGCAGCAATCATTAGATAAGCAGTGAGTGTAAAGGAGCGTTCAAGCACTTTATTTTTTAAATATCACTTTAAACATTACAAAGACATTATTATAAAGACAAGTTATGTTTTTAGATTTTGTATTTTTTTTTAAACGTATGCTTTACGTATTTATGTAAATAAATAGATGACAGATATTTAGTCACTTTGTTTACATGTTGCATGAATGAAAGTAGTTTTTTGCAGAGTTTTTGGTTTTATTATAAAAAAAAGCGATGTCATTGTGTCAGGTGACTCATAGGTAAAGCCATATCTGTAGATCTGGGCAGTTGTAGCCTAGCGGTTAAGGTACTGGACTAGTAATCAGAAGGTTGCTGGTTCAAGCCCCACCACTGCCAGGTTGCTGCTGTTGGGCCCTTGAGCAAGGCCCTTAACCCTCAGTTGCTCAGACTGTATATACTGTAACACTACTGTAAGACGCTTTGGATAAAGGCGTCTGCTAAATGCTGAAAATGTAGATCTGTAGATGGAATCTTGGCGGTGCTATCAACCGGTCGTGCATCCACATGGACATGATTGGTTAATGTCCAATGAAGGGTGCCAAGTGCCCAGCCACTGACACATCTTAGTGCACTTTCGGTTCTGGTCCCAAGCCTGGAAAGAAAAAGGAAGGTTGCGTCAGGAAGGCATCTGGCGTGCAAACAAACTGTACCTTCTGGTATGCAGACCAGATCTGCTGTGGTGGTGAACAGGACCAAAGTAAAAGTAAAAAGTACTGTGACTGACAGGACTTACAGTACTTGAGGGTTAAGGGCCTTGTCAAGGGCCCAACAGGGGCAACCTGGAATTGGTGGGGCTTGAACCAGTGACCTTTTGATTACTAGTCCAGATCCTTAATCGCTAAGCTACAACTGCCCTACAACAGAAAGTTGTCTTATTTCTTTTTATTTTATTTTATTAGGATTCTATAGTCATGTTTTACACACTTTGGGTCCATTCATGACCGGACAGGTAGTTACTCATTACACAAGATTCATCAGTTCAACTTCAATATCAAACACAGTCATGGACAATTTTGTATACAAATGTGCCTGCATGATCTTAACAGCAGACTTCAGTCTCATTTTTAAGGAATTTCATTGCTGGGAATTCACCCAGGAGACCTTTTGTAATCTTTGGCAGTCGGAACGAGTCAGATTGAAACGTAAACACCCCAACCAGCAATTTAAGATAAGATAACACTTTATTGATCCCGAAGGAAATTGCATTGTCACAGTACTTTACATATTACACAAGAGAAGACAGACATTATTTAACACAAGTAAACATAACAGGGCGTAGGCAAAAGACAAGACATTAGCAAAAACAGCAGCGTATGTATTATTGCACTAAAGAGAAAAAAATATTATTTTACAAAAATTATATATATATATATATATATTGTAACAGCTCAGGAAGATATTTAATGTGAGGTGGAGTAAAGTAAACACTGTGGGGTGTTTGATAAAAACACAGGAAACAGAAGAATTTGCAGTTTGCCTTCTTTTACTAAGGATTGCAGCCTTGAAATGGTTCAATGTCCACAAAGTTTGATTACGTAGACAGTTCACACATCGTAGTCAAGAATCTCATAATGTGGATGGTTTACATGCACTAAAAAAACAAAAGAAAAACAAACCAAACAAATATTAACAATGTTTCACAATAATTTTAACTAAACATCAAATAACCCAAAAAAAGAAACTTACATCACGCATCCACACCTCATGCTGCTAAACAGAACAAAGCACTTCTACATGGGGTTACATAAGGACGGAATCAAGGGCATGGGTGGGACCAGGTGATAACAATTAAGAAATTAACAGAAAACAATCAGTTCAATGAAAGGTAAACCATTGAATAATGGAGTTTTTTTTCTATATATATATATATATATATACTGTATATATATACTGCATATATACAGTGTATCACAAAAGTGAGTACACCCCTCACATTTCTGCAGATATTTAAGTATATCTTTTCATGGGACAACACTGACAAAATGACACTTTGACACAATGAAAAGTAGTCTGTGTGCAGCTTATATAACAGTGTAAATTTATTCTTCCCTCAAAATAACTCAATATACAGCCATTAATGTCTAAACCACCGGCAACAAAAGTGAGTACACCCCTTAGTGAAAGTTCCTGAAGTGTCAATATTTTGTGTGGCCACCATTATTTCCCAGAACTGCCTTAACTCTCCTGGGCATGGAGTTTACCAGAGCTTCACAGGTTGCCACTGGAATGCTTTTCCACTCCTCCATGACGACATCACGGAGCTGGCGGATATTCGAGACTTTGCGCTCCTCCACCTTCCGCTTGAGGATGCCCCAAAGATGTTCTATTGGGTTTAGGTCTGGAGACATGCTTGGCCAGTCCATCACCTTTACCCTCAGCCACTTCAATAAAGCAGTGGTCGTCTTAGAGGTGTGTTTGGGGTCATTATCATGCTGGAACACTGCCCTGCGACCCAGTTTCCGGAGGGAGGGGATCATGCTCTGCTTTAGTATTTCAGGAACTTTCACTAAGGGGTGTACTCACTTTTGTTGCCGGTGGTTTAGACATTAATGGCTGTATATTGAGTTATTTTGAGGGAAAAATACATTTACACTGATATATAAGCTGCACACAGACTACTTTTCATTTTGTCAGTGTTGTCCCATGAAAAGATATACTTAAATATCTGCAGAAATGTGAGGGGTGTACTCACTTTTGTGATACACTGTATATATATAATGTTCTTCCTCGGCCTTTGTCCCGTTCGGTTGCGGGGTTGGGTCTTCGGCGGATCCTTATTGATTTGGCACAGTTTTTACGCCGAATGTCCTTCCTGACACGACCCTCCCTATTTTATCCGGGCTTGGGACCGGCACTACAATGCACTGGTTTGTGCATCTAGCGGCCAGGTATTTATAGGACAGTTCAGTTTCCAATTAGCCTGGTGGCATGTTTTTGGACTGTGGGAGGACACGGGGAGAACATGCAAACTCCACACAGAAAGGACCCGGACCGCCCCACCTGGGGATCGAACCCAGGACCTTCTTGCTGTGAGGCGACAGCGCTACCCACTAAGCCACCGTGCCGCCCATAAATAATGATATATAATATAAATAATAATATGTAATATAATAATTTTGAACTAGTAATTTTTTCTTTTGTAGTTATAGGACCACAAAACAGGTTTGATAAGAATCATCCATAAAAACCACAGAGAAGATCATAATCTGGACAGTTGTGATCTTTGTTTGGTAAGACAAACCATCACATTTGAAGATTTTATTCCCAGTTCCCTTTATTCTTGTTTTGCTGAGGGCCAGTCTGTGTGGTATTTCCCAACTGCTGAATCCTTTACTGTTGATAATTGAGCATAATTAAATACTATTTGTTTAAAAAATAGAGAAATCCAAATAGATGGCTGATGCTTGTTGGTATAGCTGGATATCTTACTGTTTTAGCATGTTTATGATCAGATTTCTGTCATGTGACTACTTGCCTTTTGGCACAAGTTATTCTTTTCATCTTGTACAGTAATTAGTTTTAGCTTTTTTAGTTATAGTAATTTAGTTTAGTTTTATTAGTTAGTTTTAGTTTGTCCTAGTTTCTTATTTTATTTGTTATTGCTGCCTTTAATTCTGTTTTATATACACAGATTAGGCATAACATTATGACCACCCTTCTAATATTGTGTCGGTCCCCCTTTGCTGCAAAAACAGCCCTGTAACTGTGCTGCTCTGTGTATTCTGACACCTTTCTATCAGAACCAGCATGAAGTTCCTCAGCAGTTTGAGCTACAGTAGCTCGTCTGTTGGATGGGCCAGCCTTCGCTCTCCACGTGCATCAGTGAGCCTTGGCCGCCCATGACCCTGTCGCCGGTTTACCACTGTTCCTTCCTTGGACCACTTTTGATAGATGCTGACCACTGCAGACCGGGAACACCCCACAAGAGCTGCAGTTTTGGAGATGCTCTGACCCAGTCATCTAGCCATCACAATTTGGCCCTTGTTTTACATCGCTATGTCCCTTCCCGCAGGCTAAGATCCTTTGATGCTGGTCTCCTTGTTATACCCAGGTTTAGGTTGACCACCATGGGTGGTAGATCATTTAGTGTTGCTGCCCCGACACTGTGGAACTCTCTTCCTCTCCCTCTTCGTCTCTCTTCCTCTCTCTCTGAGTTTAAATCTCTTCTTAAAACGTTTTTGTTTACTCAACACTTTCATTCTCGTGTTTTTATTTGATTGTTGTTCTTGACTGTAACTACTATGTATATAAGTTGAATGTATTATTATTATTATTATTATTATTATTATTATTGTTTATTTTGTCCGCTTCTAACATCAACTTTGAGGATAAAATGTTCACTTGCTGCCTAATATATCCCCCCCACTAACAGGAGCCGTGATGAGATAATCACTTATTCACTTCACCTGTCAGTGCTCGTAATGTTATGCCTGGTCGGTGTATGTATATACTTACTATTGACGTTTGGAGGACAAGCAAAGTAAGTATTTCATTGTACAGTGTAACTGCTGTTACAACTTTTTAAACTTGAATGTGTTTCCAGGTCAAGATGAAGAAGTTGTTGGTGGTGTTTGACTTTGATCACACATTGGTGGATGGAAACAGTGACACCTGGGTGGTGCGATGCGCCCCTGATCAGAGTTTACCCGACTGGCTTCAGGACTCGTACCAGAGAGGCCGCTGGACAGAGTACATGGGCCGAGTGCTGGCGTACATCGGGGAGCAATCCGTCGGCCCGGACGCCATCCGGGCGGTCATGCAGACGCTCCCATTCACTGAAGGAATGATCGAGCTGCTGAAGTTCATCTCACAGAACAAGAGCCACATTGACTGCATCATCGTCTCTGATTCCAACACACTCTTCATCCAGTGGATCTTGGATGCCGCCGGGGTGACGTCTGCCGTTGATCACGTTTTCACCAACCCGGCCCACGTGGACCAGCGTGGCTACATCCAGGTCCAGTGCTTCCATGCACACAGCTGTGAGCGCTGTCCAGTGAACATGTGCAAGCAGAAGGTGGTGAAGGATTTCAGAGCCAACCAGATCGACGCTGGTGTCCACTACCAAACCGTCTGTTACATCGGGGACGGCAGTAACGATCTCTGTCCCATCAGGGTTTTACACGAGGGTGACATGGCGATGCCACGGAGGGGGTTCAGCCTTGAAAAACTGCTCGACAAAATGGAAAATGATGCTCTGAAGGCCCAGGTCATACCCTGGAGCAGCGGTGCTGAGATTCTCTCACAGCTGAGAGCAGTTATTTAATCTGTTTACACTGCATGGCCAAATGTTTGTGGACACCCCACCTAATTACTGAGTTTAGGTGTTTCAACCAAACCCAGTGCTAACAAAATTAAAATAAAATAATTTGTATGTCGATTTTCTGTTCATAAAGACATAATCTGATGAGTGTGTAGTGGAGGGACCTCAGTGGCCTGCACAGAGCCCTGACATCAACCTTGGACACCTGGGATGACGTCCCACATTGGTGCCTGACCTCACAAAGTGCTTATTTGACCGATCAAACACAAATTCCTGCACACTCTCCTCAATCTGCACACAATCTACCACAAGGCAGCATGGTAGCATGGTGGGTTGTGCATCGGGCCACCAAACGAAAGGTTGAGAGGGCAAATCCCAGCTCTGCCATTCAGCCACTGTTGGGCCCTTGAGCAAGGCCCTTAACCCTTTCTGCTCCAGGGGTGCTGTACAATGGCTGATCTTGCAGTCTGACCCCAGCTTCCAAATGAGCTTGAATACATGAAAAAGGAATTTCGTTGTACTGTACACATGTACAGTATATGTACAGTATATATGGCACACAAAGGCATTCTATCTAGTGGAAGGCCTTTCTAGAGGAGTGGGTACTGTTATACCCACAAAGGGGGCCAACTCTATAATAATAATGCCTATAGTCAGTTTTGGAATGGGATGTCCAAATGGTCATGGTCAGGTGTCCACATACTTTTGACCATATAGTGTTTTAACAACTGAGTGAAGAAGGAATGCTTCGATGTGCTTCTGATTACCAGGCCAGTTCCCAGCTTCTGTCTGATACTCTTGATCAGATCTAATTTAATGTGCACTTGTGTGAAAAAGTATTTGCCCCCTATTGTCTGTTATCACATATTCATCATATCTAATGATTTTACATTATTAAACAAAATTCACTTTACAAAGCGAACATGAGCAATGTTTGTGGAGTCAGTAGCCCAAAATATAATTACCCCCACCAGCCAACAGCAAGAATTTATAGAATTCAATCAGAATTCAATCAGACGGCTGATAGCAGAGCTAAGATTTGAACTCGAGCTCAAGCTCTCAGCACCGATGGGCTAGCCACTGCGCCACCCTAGCATTTCTGATGCTTTCTACAATTATATGGTCACTCTGTGGACTGTTTATGAAGGAATATAGTGAGACCCCTGTTAAATAAATAAACTCCTATTTGCTAATCACTTTCTTCCTCTCTGTATTTAAGATGATACGTCTCTGGCAGTGATTGTTGATCTCAGGGATAAAACTCAGGAGCAGTAGGAGCTACAACATGTATAAAATGAAGCTGATGTTTAATAAATTATCCTTCCAGATGTGTACACTGGTGTCTTATTATTGGTCAAACAGAGAAACGTGGAGGCCAAAAAAATAACGTATTATGGTACAGCAGGTAGTGTAAATGCTGCAGTGGCATTTAGCATTGTAGAGTTAAGGGCCTTGTTTAGGGGCACAATAGTGGCTGCTTGGCGATGGTGGGGCTTGAACCAGCAACCTAGTCAACTCAGCATCTCTAGTCCAGTACCTTACCCCTAATCTGCCACCACTGTCTGGAGCAAATTGGAGTGCAGTACAGTTCCAGGGTTCTAAGACTCTAAGTTTAAATCTTTACTGTGTTTATGTGTACTTAACTGGACGGTGGCTAAGTGTGTAGCACTGTCGCCTCACAGCAAGAAGGTCCTGAGTTCGATCCCCAGGCGGGGCAGTCCGGGTCCTTTCTGTGCGGAGTTTGCACGTCCTTCCCGTGTCTGCGTGGGTTTCCTCCGGAGCTCCAGTTTCCTCCCACAGTCCAAAAAAATGCAGACAGGATAATTGGAGACACTGAATTGTGCTATAGGTACCGAGTCGCTAGGATGCATAAACCAGTGGATTGTAGTGCCGGTCCCAAGCCCGGATAAATAGGGAGGGTCGTGTCAGGACGGGCATCTGGCGTAAAAACTGTGCCAAATCAATAATGCGGATCACGATCCGCCGGCGACCCCTAACGGGAGCAGCCGAGGGAATAGATACATGTGGACTTAACTGTAAATACATCAACTACCTCTCACATTCCAGAACCATGCAGAAGGTGGATTGATTGCTGTAAAATACATCTGTGTGTTTTGGTAAGTGCCACATTTGCTGAGAGGTAAGTATGGGTGCCAGACATCTACGTTTTTTCCAGGGACCTAGGTTTAATCTTCTGATCATTTATGTGGAAATAAATTTATAGGTGTGAAATGAGCTGCGATATGTGCTTTTTTTAATGGTGTATGTCTGCTTAAGCCCACTAGACTACAAAAGGTCCATCTTCCGAACTCAAACTCCCATAATCCTCTGGTTGGTAAAGACGTGACGTAAATCGCGCATGCGCACACGTGTAGAAGTTGTATCTGGAAGCTAGTACCTCCATGCTAGAAACGTGAGAGAAGCGCAGTCGCAGATTCCCAGTTCAGACAGAGTAAACCATATAAAAGTGAGTCTTTAAATCATGAAATGTTACGTGAATGACTAATGATTATTGTTAAGGTGTGTGTAGTGTTGTTTTGATGTAAGTATGGACTGTTTACATGGTGTTGTATGATGTATTACACATGTGCTGTTTAATATGAACATCATACAGCATGGCCTGCGTGTTTTCATTTATTTAATACTATTATCATTTTAATGAGCATTAATCATTTATTATATACAATTAATACAATAGTAAAGGTTAGCCTGTTTATTATATAGATAACTAAACCCACATAGGTTTAGTAGCAGCACAAAAACGTGCCGTGATCCAGTAATACACGTTTTACCTTCTTAATTTTATCCCATGCTTGTAACAAAACAGTATTTAATAACAACAGGTAAGAAAAACACAAGAGAAAACGGATTTTCACATATTTTATCACTTAAAAGTAGTTGAATGAGTTAAATCCAAATCTCGCCGGCGCTCTTCGTGTTCTCGCGAGAACAGAGCGTGGTTTCCGCAGTCCATGCACAGACAGCGTGCTTTATTAATTTATTCAGAACGGTTCTATTTACCCCAAAACTCCCATTTAAAACCTCTAGAACATTTAAAATCAGCTTCTTTATCAGTCCTGGGACACAATCTGAATAGTAATATAATCCACCATGAGGCCACTTTATTAGGAACACCATATGAAGCATTTAACCCTCTTTCCTCTCAGAACAGATTCGGGTATTAGTGGCATGGATTCCACAAGCTGTAGGAAAGTTTTAGGAGTTTTTGGTCCATGTTGAGATGATTGCAGCATGAAATTTAACTTTTTGGCATAACTAGGAGCTCATGGGCCCCACTGCAAAAAAATTGGGGCCCCCTCAACAAATTATATGTATATTTATACACACACACACATATATATATACAGTATATACATAAAGGCTGTATGGTGGTCAGAATGAATTAAAGGTACTCACTGAGTAGTTAATGCAGCGTGCCTTGCACTCAGCAAAATCATCTACAATAGACTTCAAAGTCCAGATTCCTGGCTCTGGTATTTTCAATGCACAGTTTTAGTTATTTTAATATTTTACTTAACAAAAATATTGTTATACAATAATAACGACCTGGCAAGTGCAGCCAATGTGGGGGTGGGGGGTTGAGTTCTACCACATGTCAGACACAACCAAGTGGATTTTGATCCGGCGCCAGTGGAGGCCATTGAAGTGCATCAAACTCACTGTGTGCATGGATCCAGTTTAACATGACTGGTGCTAAACATGCTGAAAGTGCCAATATAAGACGGTCGGGCGTTGACATGAAGGACAGCACATGGTCCGCAATGTTATACCGGCTTTCAAACCCTGCTTGAATTCCTCACACCATTAAAAGAATTAAGGATTAAGGTCCTTGTTCAAGGGCCCAACAGGGGCATAGCAGAGCCTGGATTTAAACCATCTGTCTATCGACTGATGGCCCAATGCACTACCCACTAGGCTACCATTATGCTGCTAGAAGCACCCTAAAGGTTCAGGTGGTTGTGCTGTTCTTGATGCGTCTATCACACCAGGCACAGTTTCCTCATGTTTAACTTTTTGTATTTGGGAACATTTGCCCACAGTAGCTTTAAATTCCTGTTTGTGTGTCTTACAGTTTAGGTCATTTTTTTTCTGGTGGGAGTGATATCTTTATGATGATGATGCCTTGATCCACAGGGGCTAAGGGCTTAATAAATAAGTGGAAAGGTCTTACATGGTGTGACATTTAGTCACCAGAACCTAACCCAGTTAAACATCTAGTGTGAGTGTATGATAGATTGCATCTCCTGCTCCACCACCATTATGTTTTGCTAGTATGGTGTTCTGCTTATACAGAATAGTTCCTGAGTTTGTAGATACTACACTATAGTAATAAAGTCTTCTTGTAGCTTGTGGTAGCCTGACATCTTTCTAAAGACACTTTCCGTTGGTTCTTCTAATGGTTTCTTTTTTGTTTTGTTTTCTAGATGGGTGAAGAAAGAGAAATGACCTCTCTGGAGAAGAAGGTGGCCGAACAGATAGAGGTGTGTTTACCTCCTTTTACACAATCTAGTCCAGCCAAAACGATCTTGCTCCCATCTCGATTTGAACTCAAGATCTCAGCACTGGTGGGCTAGTGAATTTCACCTCTCTGCCACCTGAACTGCCCTACTTCTCTCTTTACTTACTGATGCGCAGTAAATTGAATAATTATCATCTTGTGTTTTTGCAGTATTATTTTGGAGACCACAATCTTCCTCGAGACCGGTTCCTGAAGGAGCAGATCCAGCTAGATGATGGCTGGGTTACTCTGGAAACCATGCTCAAATTTAACAGGTACACAGGACACACAGTTTTGTTCAGTTTGCTATATGTGAGTGTGGGTGAATTTCTCAAATTGAACCGTGGTGCCCTGTAATACAAACATGAATTTCAAAAAAAGTTGGGACAGTATGTGAAATTCTGATAACAAAAAGTCACTCTTTGTAAATTTTATGAGTGTGATTTAAGTAACAGAGCCAAATTTTGTGGGTTCCTCTTTATTCTGGCCTGGTTACACCAGGGCTCAGCTGGGGATTTGATTTGTTTCTAAATGATTTGTCACTGTGAGTGATTTTGGTGTTCACAACCAACTGCTCTGCTGCGCCAGTCTCTATAGGAATGCTGCTTTACGTTGATCTAGAGAACCCTGGTTCAGTACAGCAAGCTCTCCACCAGCAGACCTTGTAGATCTTGTTCAGTTCCACTAGAGAGGAAGCTTGGCGTCTGTGCTAAAACATCAGGCTCCATGTGATCTCAGTCTGACTCTGGGTTCTCTCCACAGACTGAAGAGTTTGACCACAGATGCTGCAGTCATTGTGGAGTCTCTGAAGAAGTCGAAGACTGGCCTGCTGGAGCTCAGCGAGGATCAGACCAAAGTCAGACGGTGCCTGGGCAAGCCTTTACCAGAACACAACGAGGAGTACAAAGACGCTCTTAAACACAAATCTATCTACATGGTGAGTGGCTCCAGACAACAACAATTAGCTTAAGGATTCAGAGGCTGCTTGTAGTCCGACTCCATACTGATGCCAAGTGGCTCCACACCTCAGTGCTTGCACATTTTAATGAGCAATGATTATAAACTTTTGAGGATCAGAGTCCTTTACATCTTGCTAATGTTGGATTGTGATTGTTCTACAGAAAGGTTTTCCCCTGGACACGACCCTGGATAGTATCATAGACTGGCTCTCTGATAAAGGACACGTGGAGAACATTCACATGAGGAAAGGTCCGCTGAAGACCTTTAAAGTAAGATTCTTGCTTTATTATGTTTCACCTTTTAGAAATCTTTATCAATGTGATGCTGTATTATCACCACTTACACTATGTCAACAAAAGTATTGAGACACCCCTTCTGTATATTGGCTTTGAATATTTTGACCACACCCATTTCTATGGTGTATAAAATCCATTATGTAAAAAAAAAAATAAGGCAGCTCAGGTGGCGCAGCGGTAAAAACACACGCTTGAACCAGAGCTGGGATCTTGATACATCGTATTGAATCTTATCTTTGCCTGCTGGCTGGGCAGAGCAGCCACATGAACAACGATTGGCCTGTTGTTCATATATGGGTGAGATTAAGCCGGATAGGGTCTCTCTCATAACTGATGCAATTACGACCTGTGCTGGCTGGCTGGCTGATGGTGCCTACACAGAGATGAGAAAAGAGTGTTGTCAGGGTGTGTGTCTCTGTACACAACGCTGAGCTGCACTGCACTCGTCAAAGTGTAAGTGATAAGATGCATACGGCTGCTGCCCACGTGTCGGAGGGGGGCGTAGGTTAGCTTCGTTCTCCTCAATCAGAGCAGGGATCGGCATTGGTGGAGAGGAAGCTCGATGCAATTGGGCAATTGAATGCCGAAAAAGGGGAGAAAATGCATAAAAATAATAATTTGTTCACCTATGTACAAAGTAAAATCAATAATACTTTTATTATACTTTTGGACATGTAGTGTATTATCACTGTAAAGTTAAAGCTGCAGTATATAATCACAGTGCATTTTAACTTTTGGACTGTTCATGACTTGTGATGCATGAAGGTGCAGCCTGTTGCGACCCTGTCGATTAGAAGGTTCGAGAACCACTTGAAGAGTAAATCCTACCAGATCAGTTATGTACTGCAGCTTCAAAACGAATCCGCCTGTTACCATCTGACCTTGTGTGTTTCTGTTGCTGCTCTCTGCAGGGTTCTATTTTTGCAGTGCTGGACTCTGAAGAGGCAGCGAAGGCCTTTGTCGCCCGAGACGACGTGAAACAGTTTAATGGGAACGACATGATCGTCCTGATGAAGTACGTCAATCATTACAGTCATTTGTAAATGAAACGTTTGAATGTTTGATGTTATTGGAACAGCTCTGTTGTAGTAGTCATGTATCAACACTTATACCACGTATGTCCTTACTGCTTGATCTATATCACATCAGCAGCAGAAATAGACTTCTTGTTTGATCTCCTCTACCTAAAACACGGCCTGTTGTGCTTGTGTGAATGCCAGGCCCAAATCTGTTTTGCCTCTCACACATAGTGCAGAGAATGGAAAGGGAGGCAAAAATTTTCACTGAACACTGTTGGAGAGCTACAGACGATTGGCTGTGTCAGAGGGAGGAAAGGTCAAACAGGTTCCTTCAGTTGTTGCCTCTGCTGGCCGGTTGAATCACTTTGGGTATGTGTAGTAGAGCGTGACTCTCTGTTGTTGAGGCATGTGATAGTCTCAGAAGTTGGACACAACTAGATTGGGAAGAAAAATGCAAATGAATTAAGTTTCGTGTACTCGCGTTCCTCGGTTTCGTAGGGTTAGACGTTCACGTAGATTAAAGAGAACAGATTGTTTTCATGTTTTTTCAGTTTTGGCAGGTGGGTCATAGTGGCGCCGTGACCAAGATCAATCCAAGCAAGGCGTCTACACCCTGTTTAACATTCGCTTGTGTTGTTTGTTTAGGGATGACTACTTTACCAAGAAATCAGAGGAGAGAAAGCAGGGTCGTGCACAAGCTAAGGCCAAAGCCAGGAGGTGAGAACTCTCATCAGAACCATCGTTCTAGAACCCGTGTCTGTGTTTGAATGGCTGATGAGTGAAACCTTTTGTGTTTCAGTGAAAAAGAAGAAAAGCAGAAACAGGCTGAAGAAGAGGAGATGGTGAGTGTATTTTTGATTGATCTTTATTGTCATTGTTCAAACAACGAAAAACCATTTAGCACTCTGCATTGACAGCAAGTGTATATATCCATTAAGTCACAAGGACACGCACAGGTACAACAGATGTCAATAAATAAAGCTGACAATAAATACATATGTACAAATAAATAAATAGCTCCAGTCTCATTTGTTTGGTAGAGGGGCTAAGCATTTGACTGCTTGTGGGTAAAAGCTATTTTTTAATCTGTTAGTTTTGACTTTGATTGCTCAATGTCTCTTTCCAGAGGGCATGGGGGAGAACAGGTTATGTCCAGGGTGGGGGGGGTCTTTTAAAATGCAGCTGGCTTTCTTTTTGAGTCGTCCAGCGTAGATGTCTTTGAGGTCTGTTAGAGTTGTGCCAGTGACACGTTCTGCCGACCTCACCACTCGTCGCAGGTGCAGCTGTTAAACCACACCGTACAGCAATAGGTCAGGAGGCCCTCCGATAGCCGACCGATAGAAGTCGGTCAGCAGATGTTGAGGGTGTTTGATGTTTTATTGAGAGTGTGTGGTTGGTTTTGCTTGATTCCAAAGTTCTATATAAATACAGTCATCTCCAAGTATTGGCACCCCTGGTAAAGATGAGCGCTAAAGCTTTAAAGAAATTTTATTTCACACTGGAGAAAAAACGAGAAAAATCAATCCAACCTTTACTTGAAGTACATTTATTCAGAGAGATAAAAATCCCTCAAGAAGTAATTATTCTGAAAAATAAACACTTGCATAATTATTGGCACCTCTTGAATTTTTTTTCATTTACAGTAAGTTCTCTACATTTGAACTTTTAATTTGCGAACAAAGCTGCGAATGCCTGTGTCCATTTGTTAAATATTTCCCATAGCTACATTGTGTTTAAGTGTTGTGCAATGAATTTTAACCCCAGGACTGCACTATGTCCGGTGTAAAGCGCAAGAGCAGCGGTGATGGAGCTGTAGTGTTAACAAGTGCCAGGTCATCACAATAAAAACGTAGGTTAAAGTACGAGAATGCAGTGAGAAGATGGTCCATGTCCTGATCGTACAGCGGGAATCAAAAGCTTTAAACTTTATTTCATGTATATAGACAAAGTTCTCTTGATAGAAAATGTTATCATACAGTGCTCTATGCCGAGGCTCTAAACTGTTGGACATTTTACTGCAAGTGGGTTTAAGCAGTAATCCATTACTGCCTGTTTAATTGGGGTATATATATGAGGTGACACCGAGGTCGAATTCTGTCATTATTACGTGTTTAGAGAAATCAGACGTTCCTAAAGGTGGTTGACATTAAGCGCTGAACTAACATTAGTCAGGCCTGTCTGATGAAGGGGTGGTGGCAAAGGGTTTCTTCTCATCGCTGCAGCAACAGCGACCCCTGCTGTCCGGTTGAGCTCCACAGCTGGCAGGTATTATGAGGTGGTCACTAGTCTCCAGCTTTCCTGTGTCCGGCGGGTGTCGGTTGTGTTTGAGATGTCCTACATGAGTAATGTGAAATGCTTCATGTTGCAGAAATCTCTGGAGGAGCAGAGAGGCTGTGTGCTGAAGTTCTCAGGTGTGCTGGATCAGGTTTCTCGTGAGGACTTCCACAAAATCTTCGCCGAACACGCTCAGATCAAATGGATCGACTTCACCAGAGGAGCTAAGGAGGTGAGAACTGCAGTGCATTATGGGACAAACTTATAAATTACGGGTTAAACTACCTATACTTTTCAGTGCTGCTTCAGTGGCTCCTACTGTTGAGGTGGTGGAGGGATGCAGAGAGTATAGTGTAGTCCTCCATACATTTGAAAGCTCTCTGTAAGAAAACAGCGCGAGGCTTCAGACGTGTCAAAGGATGTTGGGTTTACATAGTGCACTTGGGAATTGAATATATCCAAACTGGGTTAAAATAATGAGGGGTAAATAGAACAGACAAAAGAAGCTACTCGGTCCCAAAATCTGAGCTCCTTTTTGTCCTACATGTGAGCACACTGACCTCCTTTTCTCTGTCTGACCGCAGGGTACCATCCTGTTTCGCTCGGACGCTAAGGAGGCTCTGCAGAAGGCTCGGGAAGCTGCGGGAGGCTCTGGGCTGAAGATTAAAGAGAAGGAGGTTCAGTGGGAGGTTCTGGAAGGAGACGCAGAGATGGAGACACTGAAGAAGATCATCGAGAGTCAGCAGGAGTCGCTCAACAAACGCAAAGGAGGACGAGGTTCGTCGTGCCACGCTTACACCACGTAGTCGTGCAGGGTCAGAATGTGTGTAAAAACAGGGGACAGTACATGGTTAATATGGTACATTTTTGATCTGTGTCATGTTTCTGACCTGCAGGTGGTCATCGGGGACGTGGACGAGGTCGGGGCGGCCGTAGGGATCGAGGGGGGCGAGATCAGCCGCAGTTCCAGGGAAAGAAAACCAAATTTGACAGTGATGATGAGGAAGCTGATGGTGCTGATGAAGGTGATGATGCAGGTGTGGAGGAGTGCTGGTGCCTTAGCTTTGGAATAAATGGTTGTACATGTAAACATCTAATATTAGTTTTAGCTCATCAGGCAGTGCTACACTGTAGGAACAAAAATATTGGGACACCCCTTTTAATTACTGACACCCATTTTTATCAGGTGTATAAAATCAGTTATGCACAATAAAGGATATGCCTCCAAATATGTGGCAACAGTTTGGGAAAGGCCATTTTGTAGTCTGTTAAGGTTCTGGACTAGTAATCAGAAGCACCACCTCTGCCAGGTTGCCACTGTTGGGCCCTTGATTGCTTAGACTGTATACTGTCACAGTACTGTAAGTCACTTTGGATAAAAGCGTCTGCTAAATGTAAAATGGATAACCTTACTACTCTCTCTGTGCTTTACCACTTGTGCTGGCATGTAGACCATACAGTAGGTGTTGCTTTGGAACTGAGGTGACTCCTCCTCATCAGGTCCTTTTACTCTCTATACTGCTCTTTGTTGAGGAGTTCTGCCAGAACTGTGCACCGTTTGGCCAGCGTATCGGCCTGCTGCCGTGGGCCGAGCAACCCAAAGCCTTATGCCAAGTTCACACTACACGCCTTTCCAAGTCGCCAGGTCGCTGTACAGTTCACACTACACGACTGGATCTCTTGTAATCGGGAGTCTTTCAAGTCGGCGTGTATTTCACACTACACGACTGATCGGTGATAGGGGGTTTCACACTACATCATCTATCACCAACTGGAATCGTGGGCGAGCTTCTCTGGTCTCCCGAACTACGTTTTGTCACGAAAACAAACGCGAGAAGTGACGAGGGGTTTAATGACACCACGTCCAAACATGCACGTCAAAAAGTAGCGATCGATCAAAGTTTGTGCTGATGTGCAGCGTAAAATCAAAGAGAGAAAATAAATGAATCTGAGTGGATTTGGCAACACGACCAGCATGGATTGTTCTGTAGTGAGTTGGAGGTTAATAAATATTTTTTGCAGTGCAGCGTTTGTGTTTTGTAGAGAACGATCAGGTCAGAAATACTGTAAAATGTGTGTGTGCTGATGTATTCTGATATAAACAATATTACTCCCCCGTCCCACCTTTTTACATCTCCTCCCCTGCTTTTCCCCTCACACCGTATCTTGCGTTCTCATTGGCTGTTCGACATGTCACTCATTGCCAGTCGGGCAACTCGGATCCAGATATCTGACATGCTCAGATCGAGTCGTTGAGTAGTTCTCGCACCGCGATTTAGAGCCAAGTTTTGATCGCCGAGCAAACGCCGAGTTGCTCCCTAGCCGGCAAATCTAGCATCGACTAGTCGGCGAGCGAAAATCAGGGCAAAAATTGTGTAGTGTGAACTAGGCATTAGGAATGTTTGGTCTGGATCTGACTTAGCAAGCGTTTCTTACATGCTAATATTATTTCTGCTTTTCCTTCTCGTAGAGCCCGCAGCCAAGAAGAGAGCGCTGGAGTCTAACGGCACAGACGCTGACGCACCAGCGTCCAAACAGGTCAAAGAGGAGAACGGTTCCTAAACCCAGAGCTGCCAGGCTGATTTATCTGTACTGTAAATATTCCCTCATTTCCAACCACTCGTCACCCAACACATCCCACGGTTGGTTCTCCTTCAACTGCAAGCACGCGTATCCGTACGTCCTGACAGAGCTTCTTCACATAGAAGTCAAACTGGACCAGAGCTCTCCACTCATCCAATCATATTGGTTCCTTAAATAATGCATAAAAGATTTTTTTTATATAAAAACTCACCACTTCCACTCTTGGTTTCCGGGTGAGGGTTTGGTCAGCAGGTCTAGATTGAACCTGAACGGGTGCATTTCTAATTTTGAGTGATTATCATTTCAGGATTATTACAAGGCAAGGAGTTAAGAACGGTCAACATTAATTTCTTTATTTTAAGGTAGTGCTTCAATCAACACAGTGCAGATTTTATGAGCACAGTATAAGTAGTTTGTCAGATTCGTTTATGCTCAGATGTGTAGATACACTATGTGGACAAAAGTACTCGGGCGTCCTTTCTGATTTTTGAATTAATGTGTTTTAGCCACAACAATTGCTAATTGGTGTACCATTAAATCAATGAGATAAAGGAAAGAAGATGCTTCCACCCTTGCAGCAACAGTTTAGGAAATGCCCTTCCCAATGCACAAAGCAAGGTCTGTAAAGAGGCCTGCACAGAGCCCTGACCTCAGCTTCATTGAACAGCTTTGGAATGAACTAAATCAGTGCCCAGCTATCAGAATGACGGAATGGGCACAAGTTCCCACAGACATACTTCAAGACATAGGTCTTGTGAGAAGCTTTCTGAGAAGAGTGGCTGTTATAGCTAAAAAGATCACATGCAGGTCAATGGGATGCAATGGGATGTTCTGTAAGATGTTCAGGTGTCCAAATACTTTTGGCCATTGGGTGTATATAGGTTGAAGCCTTTACTTGTTAGTAAACTCATCTTGGTTGTGATCATGCTACGAATGTACTCATTTAATTCAAATTAGCTATGGATGCATTTAAACTCGTAGTTTACACTAAGCACTGAGGTAAAGTCATGAATTAAAGGGATATAATAAGATTGTTTCTGATTGGACGATCAATTAAAGCCTCCCACTGACCAATCGGTGGCTAAAAGCAGGCCATCTTTTCCACCTCTCTTTGTCAATCACTTGCCAAGAACCTCTGCAGCATCTCACTCTGTGTGGGGTTCCTGCAGTTCTGTTTGTGGAGCCTCCACCTGAGCGTAATCCATCATCAGCTCAGTGAACATGGACACAGAAGCACTTATCTCTGCACTAGTGGATCATGCCCTCTGCCCAGTTCAGACCGGATTTTGTTTTCTTTCATGAACTTCCAGTCTGGTTCCAGTTTGACAGGATCGTGTTGGCGTGCCGTGATGTCGGGCTATTAGTCAGAATCTGTTGTGTTGAACCTGGTTTGAATATGTTAGAGGGGCTTATCAGGCCCAGCGTTTCTGTTAAGCAAACCATTTTATTTTGCTTTTTTTTTCCTCTCTGTGTGACTGAGGAGTGAGTCTTCTGCCTCCAACTCCAAAGTGCCATTTTAATTCCCTTTTGGTTTCCACAGACCTTTAAGACTGATTTTCATGTCTGATGCATTTAGCTCCTCGTTTCATAGTTTGAATTTCAATAAAATATTAAAAGAAAATTAATTGTGTTTGTGTGTGTCATTTTGGGTTATTCCAGAAACCTGTTGTACCAAAGGCCCAGAGATGGGCTCGGGTGGTGATGATGTGTTGTCCCTGAATAACAGGACGTTATAAGTGATGTTAAGTTACTAACTATATCAGCCAGTAGATGGCGGTGATGTACCACATGTTCTCTTATTAGCAGCCTCACCTGGGTTCAATCGGAGTTTGCATGTTCTCCCTGTGTCTGCGTGGGTTTCCTCCAGGAGCTCCGGTTTTCTCCCACAGTCCAAAGACATGCAAGTGAGGTTAATTGGAGATACAAAATTGTCCATGACAGTGTTTGACATTAAACTTGTGGCGGCAGAATGGCTAAGTGGGTAGCACTATCGCCTCACAGCAAGAAGGTCCTGGGTTTGATCCCCAGGTGGGGCAGTCCGGGTCCTTTCTGTGTGGAGTTTGCATGTTCTCCCCATGTCTGCGTGGGTTTCCTCCCACAGTCCACATACATGCAAGTGAGGTGAATTGGAGACACTAAATTGTCCAAGACATATACAGTATAACCTAATCGATATAACCTTGTGTAATGAGTAACCGTTCCTGTCATGAATGTAACCGAAGTGTAAAACATGATTTATGTGTACTAAAACTGGCTTAAAACTGTTACCTGATGGATCTTTCTTGAAGGTCTTTGGTATGTGCAGGAAGAGACCGTGTCCTCTGTTAAAGTACATTAAACCTGGTGTGAGCTTTGTTAGAAAAGCCCTGGTTTTCCCCTCCTGCTCCGAAAAGTGGTTTGTACAAATACACATCTCAAATCTCTGCAGCGGTGGTCAAATTTCCATACATCCTCCATCAATGAGGAATAATTCCATGTACAACATTTAGGAGAAACAAAATAATGGAAACAATAATGGTCTCTGGTGTGTGGTTGGATGTTTGAGCTTCTTTAAGGAGAAAGTCTTTCTGTTATTTGAAAGTGAATGAGAAGGAGATGATCTTCATTGTGCCATCCAGAGCCTTCTGTAAATGTTTCATGAAGTTTAAATCTGGTAGGAGAAGATGAACAGTTTGATTTCATCCTGGTGTTCATCAAAAACAGACGGCTGATCCATTGTACAGCCATGCAAAGCCGTCTTTACCTGTACGTCTGTGATTGTCACTGCTCCACTTGGTGTTACTGATTAATTAGTCAGATGTCTGTGTAACCTGTAAAAGGTTGAATCATCTCATCATGTTCCGGACTCTAATCATGTCAGTGTTGATTAAATGATGGATGTGTCGTGTGACCAAAACCCGCTGAGTACCAATACTGTACCTCGATTATTAAATATTTAACATTTTTATGCCTCTGTCAAATACAGTTTTATCTGTTTATTTTTAGTAGCGGCTTCATCCTGATCAGGGTTGCATTGTGTGCAAAGCCTACACAGGAATACTGGGTGCAAAGCTAATCTATTACAGGGTATCACATACACACCTGCATTTACTTAATAATAATAATAATAATACATTTTATTTATATAGCGCTTTTCAAGATACTCAAAGACGCTTTACATAAGACAAATAATCAAAACAAATACGTACATACACCATACAAATCATAGTACAAAATCAAAATAGTACATCAACATCAAGAATAATTAAGATAAAAACAAAGAGAGCAGCATAAGACAGTTCATTAAAAATTAGCTAAATTATGAGAGAGAACAACAAATATAGAACAATTTCTTAAAATTAGACAGAAACAGGACAGATTTACATGCAATCAGGAAACTGAAAACTTTACAAGTTTTAGGATCTAGGACTTCACATTTCTGTCGTGATCTAAGTATAAAAAACTATTAAAAAGAATAGCAAAAATAAAAGCATTTATTTCGTGTTGTTACAAGTTAAATGCCATATTGAATAGATGAGTTTTGAGAAGTGACTTGAATTTGGACAGGTCAGGACAATCTCGTAGGTGTTTGGGGAGAGCATTCCATAAAGATGGAGCAGCTATGGAAAAGGCCCTGTCACCCCAGGTCCGGTGCTTGGTCCTAGAGGGTATGGACAGTAGGTTAGCCTCAGAAGAGCGAAGGCTACGGGAGGGAATGTGCTGATGGAGCAGGTCGGTGAGGTAGGATGGGGCCTGATTATGGAGAGCTTTGTGAGTGAATAGAAGAATTTTGAATTGAATGCGTTGAGCAACGGGAAGCCAATGAAGTTTTTGTAGAACAGGTGTAATATGATCACGGGAGCGAGTATGAGTAAGGAGGCGAGCAGCTGAATTCTGGATATACTGAAGTTTTTTTAGGATTTTGTTAGATGTACCATAAAGGATGCTATTGCAATAATCAATTCTGGATGTAATAAAAGCATGAATCAAGGTTTCGGCGGCAGAAAAGGAGAGTGATGGACGTAGACGTGCTATGTTTTTTAGATGAAAGAAAGCAGTTTTGGTGATGTGATTTACATGGCGGTCAAAAGAGAGGTTGCTATCAAAAATTACACCAAGATTTCGGATGTTAGAAGACGGAGACAAAGTGTCATTATCAATGGTAATTTGAAAATTTTTTGTGGTTTTTGCCAGGGTTGTAGGACCTACGATGATCATATCTGATTTTTCACAGTTTAATTTGAGGAAATTAGCTTTCATCCACAATTTCATTTCAGTGATGCAATTTGTCAGAGTGGAGTGAAGTTCAGTATTAATGGATTTGGAGGAGATGTAAAGCTGAATATCATCAGCATAGCAGTGGAAATGTAAACCATGCCGACGTATGATGTCACCAAGGGGGAGCATATAAAGAATAAACAAAAGGGGACCTAACACTGAGCCTTGGGGAACGCCTTGGGACAGTGGAGCAATGGCAGAACTACAATTGTTGATATTAACAAACTGTTGTCTGTTTACGAGATATGACCTTAACCACAAAAGGGCAGTACCAGTGATGTTGACAGAGGATTCAAGGCGGGACAGAAGAATGGAGTGATTAATGGTGTCAAAAGCTGCAGTAAGATCAAGGAGGACGAGAATATTAATTTGTCCAGAGTCTGAGGAAAGAAGAAGGTCATTTGTGACTTTGAGGAGGGCTGACTCAGTGCTGTGCTGGGGGCGGAAACCAGACTGAAATGATTCAAATAGATTATTGGAATTTAGGTGATCTTTGAGCTGTGAGGCAACAACACGTTCCAGTATTTTCGACAGAAATGGAAGATTGGAAATGGGCCGAAAGTTACTCATAATGTTAGAGTCAAGTCCAGGTTTTTTAAGTATGGGAGTAACAGCAGCCAATTTGAGTGATTGAGGGACTGAGCCAGAACTAAGAGAGGAATTGATTATCTCTGTGATAAGTGATGAGATAACTGGAAAACAACCCTTAACAAGTTTTGATGGAGCAGGATCCAAAACACAAGTGGAGCTTCGCATCCCTGTTAAGATCTCAGATAGGTCCAAATGAGACACAGGTGAGAACTGAGACAGAGGCTGGGTAATAAATTGAGATGAGATAGGCGGAGAAACAGAGATGACAGGGGAAACTGTCAGAAAATTGTGGATATTCTCAACTTTTGTTTGAAAAAATGAGAGGTAAGAGTTACACTTGTCAACTGTAAAGGAATTGGTAGTATTGTCAACTGGTTTGAGAAGTTTATTTATTGTGGAAAAGAGAGTCTTAGGATTTGTTGATCCAGCATGTATGAGTTCGGAATAGTAAGTGGATCGGGCTGCCGTAAGAGCGTCTTTGTAATGTTGAAGATAATCAGAATAAATCTGATAATGTACTGTTAGACCGGTTTTCTTATAAAGTCTTTCAAGCTGGCGTTTACGGGATTTCATTTGGTGAAGCTCAATTGTGTACCATGGTGCGGAATGACTAAATGAAACAAATTTGGTTCTCAAAGGAGCCAGCTCATCAAGACATGAGGCGAGTATGTCATTATAGTAATCGACAAGGTCAGATGAATTACTAGACAGTACAGGACAGACAGACATCTTTTTAACAAGAGAATCTGAGAAAGCAGAGGGAGAGATATATTGAAGATTCCTGAAGGATATTTTACGTTTAGCTCTAGTGATGGGCCTAGTGACCTCAATGTCCATGATGATTGTATCCATGGGCAATACAGTACAGCCAGAACACATTTTGCTGGAGGTTTTTGGGACGTGGGAAAAAACCTACGTGATTGATGGCAAGTTTGGCAACCCAGTTTGGTCTCCAGAACCCTGGAACAGTGAAGCGTCCACAGTTTATTTATTTTACTAGGATTTTACCGTCATGTTTTACACACTTTGGATACATTCATGACATGACAGAAAATCACTCATTAACCAAGATTCATCAGTTCAAGTTTTTAATGTCAAACACAGTCACGGATCATTTTGCATCCCCGGTTCACCTCAGTGGCACGTCTTTGGACTGTGGGAGCCCCCAGAGGAAACCCACACAGACACGGGGAGAACATGCAAACTCCACACAGAAAGGACTTGGACCGCTCCACCTGAGAATCAAACCCAGGACCTTCTTGCTGTGAGGCAACAGTGCTAGCCACCGTGCCACCTTGCTGCATCCACAGTCAGGATTCCTGTAAAGGTAAACCGAGTTTAGGAATAATTTAATCCAGACCATTAATATTTTAATTTTTTGTTAAATTGGAAGAATATTCCGATGTCGCTTAGCTGGTACTGGTACCAATTTCCTTTAACTGGTGGTCATGGTTGAGGTCTGCAGCAGTATAGGAGATACAACTGGGGAATAGGATATGACTTGATAAGGAGAAAAGGGTAAAAATGCAGAAATAAAATAAAACCATCAATCAAGTCTTGACTAAAAGGTTGAGAATGTCTGTGTTGAGCGGCTTGGTGTGTTTTATTAGTGTGTGATGTGAGACTGGTGGTGGTGCATGATGGGTAATAAAGCCAACTGGTTTCATGAAGATAAACAGACCTTTTTTCTGAGGCTGTATTTTCCTCTGCTGTCAGCTTCAGTAGCTCTAAACTGCTCATGATGTATACGAGCTGTGTGTGTGTGAGAGAGATGAATGATGTGGCCGGGTTGCTGATGGTGGCTGTTGGGAGGTTATTAATGATTGTGGATGAACAGAAATATTGGTGTTATCTGTAGGTCGGACTAATATCCATAATGGAATGATCTTTACCCAGAATACACAACCACATTCATTCATCATTCACACGAATGGGGAGTGCTTACTGTCACTGCTGTGTGTGTGTGTGTGTGTGTGTGTGTGTATGTGTGTGTGATAGAAGTATAAATGATGTTGATCTATATTAATTTTACAGGTTCTCTGTGCTGTTGTCTTAATTGTATTGACATGGAGGGGTACAAGTGCATTGTTTAAAGCTTTTGTTAATTAGTCTAAATATTTATGAACATGACATGGACTAAAGCTGGAACCTTTTCTATTATTTTGATAAGAGCAAAATAAATAAAATGCAACCTTGGGACCGTAAGTAAACGCTACTAAAAACAGAATTGTAAATCTGTTGTTTAGACCTATATCACTGAAAACAGCTTGAAGATGGATGTGCTGGACTGGCTTGTCTGCAGACCTGTCTCCTGTTGAAAAAGAGTGGCACTGGAATCACTAAACTGTTAAGCAGCTGAAGTGTTTAAGCAAGCAAGAATGGAAGCACTTTTACCTGTTCTATCATCTCTACACTGGCTGCCAGTTAAATTCCGCATTGATTACAAAATACTTCTACTAACTTATAAAGCGCTACATGGTCTGGCTCCACAGTATCTGAGTGAACTTACTGATCGCTACAACCCAGCACGGTCACTTTGTTCACAAGATGCAGGGATACTTATAGTTCCTAGAATTAAAAAGATCACGGCTGGCTGGTTTGTTTTCTTACAAATGTCCACAACTTTGGAATAATCTCCCTGCCTCTGTCTGGGACTCGAACACAGTCTCGATGTTCAAGTCTAGATTGAAAACATATTTATTTACTCAGGCTTTTGATTAGTCTTTTCAAACTAAACAAGCTAACTTAGTTATGCTGTAATAATTAGGGGTGTCGGAGTCTAAAGCTACTCTCTGTAAAACTGACATTTTACTCTTAACGATTTCACATTCTAACTACATCTTCTGTTCTTTTACCCCGAGGTGGCTCTGACGGAAACCTGTTCACTCTCTCAAAGTTAAAGACTGCAAGTCGAAACTGCAGTGGCAACAATGCTAGATGGGATGGGACCCTGGCGTGTTTGCACCAAAAATATCCAGAACGTCCTGTGACCACTGATGAAGGTCTAGAAGACAACCAACTCAAACAGCAGCAATAGATGAGCGATCGTCTCTGACTTTACATCTACAAGGTGGACCAACTAGGTAGGAGTGACTAATAGAGTGGACAGTGAGTGGACACGGTATTTAAAAACTCCAGCAGCGCTGCTGTGTCTGATCTACTCATACCAGCACAACACACACTAACACACCACCACCATGTCAGTGTCACTGCAGTGCTGAGAATGATCCACCACCTGACCATTGAAGAACAGCATGAAAGGGGGCTAACAAAGTATGCAGAGAAACAGATGGACTACAGTCAGTAATTGTAGAAGTACAAAGTGCTTCTATATGGTAAGTGGAGATGATAAAATTCATTTTAATGTTATGGCTGATCGGTCTATGTAGAAAGATAAAAATATACTTTTAATGTAGTGCTTATTAACACACAGCAGCACACACTGGTCATGTGAAGGTCACTGTGTGTGTGTGTGTGTGTGTGTGTGTGTGTGTGTTTCCTCCATGTTGCCCTGATGCGTTGTGAAGGCTGTCCGCTGTGATTAGCTTGTAGCATGCAAATATCATCTCAGCTGTTTACAACCAGCGTCACGTACCATTGCACAACTGCTGTCACCATGACGACCACCAATGAGAGCAGCCGTGTTCTGATTGGCTGCGAATAAGAAAACGTTTAATCAGCACGTTCATTCTTGCTAAATCCTGAAGGTTCAGCGACTGAAGGAACTGAATCAGTAAAACACGTCTGTTCCAAAATAAACATATAGAATCAATTTAAAGAATTAAAAATGGATTAAATTCTGATGCACTACGGCCAAAAGTATTTAGACACCTGACCATGAGCTTGTTGGACATCCTATTTCAAAAACAAATGATATTAAATAGTGACTGTGTCAAAGAGTCAAATTAGCCCTATTTACATGAGCACAGAGATATCACCACAATAAAATCTCCTACAGAAGCTCAATGAGATACAAGTTTTTGTTTTTATTCCATCCTTGACCGAAAGACTACTGTTCCATGTTCATTACATTGAAGGACTGTTTGTACAGATGAATTTGGGGGTCTGAGGTGGTCCCAGGCGGCAATTCTGATGTTCTCTTTTAGATCTCTACAGAGCTTTCTTTGTTCCTCAGTTTTTCTTCTGACAAGAATAAATGTGCTCAGATTTCTCAGCATGGCTGTTTGTGAAGATGATGAACGACTGCACCTCTGTTTGTTTGTGTGTGTGTGTGTTTGTGTGTGTGTGTGTGTGTGTGTGTGTGTTTGTTTGTTTTCAATGTGTGTGATTGCTGATAATGCTTCTATTTGTGTGTGTATGTATCTACGTTTTATGTGAGTGTTTTTATGTGTGCATGTGAGAGTGTAAGTTGGTGTGTGTGCATGTATGTGGGAGTTTTTGTGACTGTATGTTTTTGTGTGTACGTGTGTGGGTGTGGGAATGTAAGTGGGTGAGTTTGTGTGTGCAATGTGTGTGGGTGTGTGTAGGTGTGTGTTTAACTGTGTGTGTGTAATTGTGTGTGTGCATGTAATGTGGGAGTTTTTGTGTGTCTATGTATATGTTTGTGTGTGTGTGTGTTTGTGTGTGTGTACATGTGTGGGTGTGTGTGAATGTATGTATGTCAGTTTGTGTGTGTGTGTGTGTGTGTGTGTGTATGGGGGAGTTTTTGTGTGTCTATGTGTATGTTTGTGTGTGTGTGTACATGTGGGGGTGAGTGAATGTATGTAGGTGAGTTTGTGTGTGTGTTTGTGTGTGTATGTGGGTGTGTGAATGTATGTAGGTAAGTTTGTGTGTGTGTTTGTGTGTGCAGGTGTCTGGGTGTGTGTGTGTAACTGTGTGTGTTTAATTGTGTGTGTATGTAAGTCTTGTGTATGAGTGTGTGTTTTTACTTTTGTATGTAAGTTTGTGTGTGTGCATGTATGTGGGAGTTCATGTGTATGTGTATGGGAGATTTTCCCATGTGTGTGAATGTATGTGTAAATGGGTGGGTGTGTGTGTATGTGTGTGGATGTGTGTGTAGGTGTGTGGGTGTGTGTGTACGTGTGTGGATGTGTGTGTACGTGTGTGGGTGTATGTGTGCATGCGTGGATGTGTGTGTACGTGTGTGTATGTGTGTGTACATGTGTGGCTGTGTGTGTACTTGTGTGTATGTGTGTGTACATGTGTGGATGTGTGTGTACTTGTGTGTATGTGTGTGTACATGTGTGGATGTGTGTGTATGTGTGTGTACATGTGTGGATGTGTGGATGTGTGTGTACGTGTGTGGGTGTATGTGTGCATGCGTGGATGTGTGTGGATGTGTGTGTACGTGTGTGGATGTGTGTGTAGGTGAGTGGGTGTGTGTGTACGTGTGGATATGTGTGTACATGTGTGGATGTGTGTGCATGTGTGTGTATGTGTGTACGTGTGTGGGTGTGTGTACATGCATGGGTGTGTGTGTGCATGTGTGGATGTGTGTGAATGTATGTGTAAGTGGGTGGGTGTGTGTGTACATGTGTGGATGTGTGTACGTGTGTGGATGTGTGTGTACGTGTGTGGGTGTATGTGTGCATGCGTGGATTTGTGTGGATGTGTGTGTACGTGTGTGGATGTGTGTGTAGGTGAGTGGATGTGTGTGTACGTGTGGATATGTGTGTACATGTGTGGATGTGTGTGTATGTGTGTACGTGTGTGGGTGTGTGTGTACATGCATGGGTGTGTGTGTGGATGTGTGTGAATGTATGTGTAAGTGGGTGGGTGTGTGTGTACGTGTGTGGATGTGTGTGTAGGTGTGTTGATGTGTGTGTACGTGTGGATATGTGTGTACGTGTGTGGGTGTGTGTACATGCATGGGTGTGTGTGTGCATGTGTGGATGTGTGTGAATGTATGTGTACGTGTGTGGATGTGTGTGTGTGTGTGTGTGTGTGTGTGTGTGTGTGTGTGTGTGTTTTAGCGTTCCCCTGACTCGAGTCGTTGTTACCCACTAATGTATGCTAATTAAATGGAAATGTGCCTCTGCGGTGAGTGGGCGAGATCAAAGGCAATTAGCATAAACATTCCCATTAGCCTACAGCTGTCAATCAACTGAGATGTAGCCAGAAGCAGAATGAACATCAGCCAATTACAGGACAGAGTCCTGCGGCACTGACACGCCCCCTCACGTCCCACTGACTAGTGACGTCTGTGATTCTCACCCACTGTGATTTTTCACCATACAAAAGGATTTTTATAATGGTTTGTAGAGCATTTGTAAGGTCAGGGACTGATGCTCATGGGCACAGACAGGGGTCTTCCCCAAACTGTTGCCATGGAGTTGAAAGCATATTATTTGTTATGTAAATTATTTTAATCACCTGTTGCAAGGGGTGTGGCAAGAAGGCTGTCCACATACTTTTGACCATAAAGTGTAATGGTGTAAAGGAATTTTGATAGTTTTGATGAATTTTGAAGTTATTAAGTTAAATGTCTTTTTATTTACTGAGGGAACAACAGCAGTACCCCGTTTTGAAAAAAAAGATATGGCTATTATTGGTTGCACCAATGTAGATGTCCACCTTGTAGATGTAAAGTCAGAGACGATCGCTCATCTATTGCTGCTGTTTGAGTCGGTCATCTTCTAGACCTTCATCAGTGGTCACAGGACGCTACCCACGAGGCGCTGTTGGCGGGATATTTTTGGTTGGTGGACTATTGTCAGTCCAGCAATGACAGTGAGGTGTTTAAAAACTCCAGCAGCGCTGCTGTGTCTGATCCACTCATACCAGCACAACACACACTAACACACCACCACCATGTCAGTGTCACTGCAGTGCTGAGAATCATCCACCACCTAAATAATACCTGCTCTGTGGTGGTCCTGTGGTGGTCCTGACCATTAAAGAACAGGGTGAAAGGGGGCTAACAAAGCATGCAGAGAAACAGATGGACTACAGTCAGTAATTGTAGAAATACAAAGTGCTTCTATATGGTAAGTGGAGCTGATAAAATGGACAGTGAGTGTAGAAACAAGGAGGTAATTTTAATGTTATGGCTGATCTGTGTATACTTCCAACTTTGTGGCAACAGTTTGGGAAAAGTTGGAAACATATATTGGAAATGTAGCATAGAAATAAACAAATAAGTTTTACTCAGTGCCTTTACTTTCCCAAGTACCAGTTAAAAACTTAAACTGATACGTTTTGTTTTCATTGCAAATTACGGCAAAAAAAAATCATAACCACTGCTTACCTTAGCTTATGTTCTTCCAGATGCTATTACATTTATAAGCGTGTGTCCCATTAGGAATAGAATCTGTTATTTTGTAAATGTGCTTATAATTAAAAACCTCCAAACTTTTTACGGTTGTGAAGTGTAAAAGAACAAAGAAATGTTAATTTATACATTTCAAAAGGTGCATGGTTTGCTCCTACTCCCAGATCCTGTGATGACACCCAGATCCTATCTTGCACCAATTGCCATACACAACAAAAGACTGTCGCCTGCAATACAGAGGTTTAAGAATCCTGTTCCCGCTGACTTCAAACAGTTACTACTCCCCACCTAAGAAATATCTGATCTTTCCCGCACACCATAACCTTTTGTTACCATGTATATAAGAGATACTGTACCTTTGTTCCGGAGCACACTGCCCAGTTTACTATGTGAGACTTGTCAGTGTGTTCCTTCTCTGCAGACAAGATTAAACCTCTTTTTCTACTTATAATCCAGTCTTCAAGGTATTTATTAAAAGGGTTATTTTTCCACCACAGAAGTAAAACAGGAACCTGTTAGAAAGCCGATCAAGCGTTTCATTAACACGTCATCTGTGTGACGCTGCAAACTAAATACATGCAAATAACAGCATTTCTTACTACTAATTAAAATCAGAAGGTTTGATTGGTTCAGAAAGTGGTTCTTACAATCATTAGCGCCAATTCTGTAGGAGCGTTCCATTCACATTATCTGGTACTGTGAAGTGCACTACGTAGGGTATTCCACCATTTTAAGTGAGATTAGAATTCAAAGTAAGGAGTATGGAGCGACGCTTCATCACTACGCTGGAAGCTGGCTGGAACATTTAGTCATTGCATGTGTTGCGAGTTAAGACGGCCGGAGCGTTATTAGAGAGCAGAAAATGACACGATCAGAATGATTACATATATATAGGGACAATATACTGTATATATACATATGTAGGGAAGTTGTATATATATACCTGTACATATACAGTATATGCAAAACTGTAACAATTAGTGTTCCCAGTTCTCAAACCATTAAGAAGTCTTTAATAGGAAAGCTGATGTAACACAGTACTAAACACACCTCTGTCCCAACTTTTTTTGAGTGTGTGTGTATGTGTGTGGCACCTTGGTCATTAGCATCCTGCGTCAGATGCAGTAAAAGTCACTTGTGTGTGTTTATTGACCACACTGTGATTTACAGCTACAATTCAAATACATTCGCTCATTAGATCACAGAACGGTCGCAGGGGACTGTGTGATCTGGACACTACAGACCCTCCACTTCGCTCTCCCAAACACACACACACACCCATAAATACACGCCGTGACCCGTGACCTTTACCCTTCCGCCTGACCACAGCGCATTGTAGAGGTGTGTGTTCGCTCTTATCAGCAACCCGCAGAAGCTCTCCCCTCGCTGCGCTCACTTATCACTGGAAAATTGGCTTTCTGTCTCGGCGGGAAAGCCAGCGCTAATCCCCTCTCCCTCCCCCGCGCTGCTGAATTCACTCTCCACGTGCTTCAGGCCTGTTTTAGAAACCGCTGAAACACAGCAAATTGTGACGCAAGCGAACGACCCCAGAGACTCTGCTGTATAAAATGAACCTGCTTATTAAAAGCTCTGATTTATTGTGGAAAAGTGGCAGTGATGAATGTGCATCAGATTTTCTTTATTGCAGAACTGAGGGAAGATCAGGGCTGAACGAGACTCTCAAATCTTTTCGGGGTTGCATCACTCGCTGAGCCAGCTGTGATCTTTAATGAGATTACATTTAGGAAAAGTCGAGCATGAAATCGAGTGTGAAATTAAGTGGCTACATCCGCAGACCTTCTAAAAGCTTCTAAAAATCTTAAACGCCAGAGACTTTTTCATAGCAAGAGAAAAAACACGTCTCAGTCTTTATAAATGAACCTAAATCTGAAAATAAATGGTTTTAAAATAGTCTTACTATTACGTCTGCTAAATGCTGAAAATGTAAAATGTAAGAGATGTTTAAAGCACTGTCAATCTCTGCCTCATGCACAACATGGCAGAGAAAAAATGCAGACACGCACACCAGCCAGCGACGGATTTCCTTACAAAAATGAAACACATGGAGGAACACGCTAGGCTGAAGTATTCTTCCACCACTTAAGCAGGCACCATTGCAATAGTAACACAGTCATACCTAGACAGCCTTCTTTATTTCTTCTGTTAGTCATAGCCAGTTGTGTCTGCAGAATGTCTGACCAGGCCAGGACACCGGTCAGACTCAAACCCGAGTCTCAGAGGTTGTAGGTTAGCTTTTTAACAGGTAACAGTGCACCACTTCTGTGGAGTTTTAGGATGCTGATTTGAACTAATGGTCTCCTCTTTTTTGCACAGCAGCCTCCAAGCCCATGGTGCTTGCTTGACTTGATGTTGATACAGTGCCTTGCAAAAGTATTCAGCCCCCTTGAACTTTTCAACCTTTTGCCACATTTCAGGCTTCAAACATAACGATATGAAATTTTTATTTTTTGTGAAGAATCAACAACAAGTGGGACACAATCGTGAAGTGGAACGAAATTTATTGGATATTTTAAACTTTTTTTAGAAATAAAAAACTAAAAAGTGGGGCGTGCAATATTATTCAGCCCCTTTACTTTCAGTGCAGCAAACTCACTCCAGAAGTTCAGTGAGGATCTCTGAATGATCCAATGTTGACCTAAATGACTGATGGTGATAAATAGAATCCACCTGTGTGTAATCAAGTCTCCGTATAAATGCACCTGCTCTGTGACAGTCTCAGAGTTCTGTTTAAAGCGCAGAGAGCATCATGAAGACCAAGGAACACACCAGGCAGGTCCGAGATACTGTTGTGGAGAAGTTTAAAGCCGGATTTGGATACAAAAAGATTTCCCAAGCTTTAAACATCTCAAGGAGCACTGTGCAAGCGATCATATTGAAATGGAAGGAGTATCAGACCACTGCAAATCTACCAAGACCCGGCCGTCCCTCTAAACTTTCAGCTCAAACAAGGAGAAGACTGATTAGAGATGCAGCCAAGAGGCCCATGATCACTCTGAATGAACTGCAGAGATCTACAGCTGAGGTGGGAGACTCTGTCCATAGGACACAATCAGTCGTACACTGCACAAATCTGGCCTTTATGGAAGAGTGGCAAGAAGAAAGCCATTTCTCAAAGATATCTATAAAAAGTCACCTGGGAGACACACCAAGCATGTGGAAGAAGGTGCTCTGGTCAGATGAAACCAAAATCGAACTTTTTGGCCACAATGCAAAACGTTATGTTTGGCGTAAAAGCAACACAGCTCATCACCCTGAACACACCATCCCCACTGTCAAACATGGTGGTGGCAGCATCATGGTTTGGGCCTGCTTTTCTTCAGCAGGGACAGGGAAGATGGTTAAAATTGATGGGAAGATGGATGGAGCCAAATACAGGACCATTCTGGAAGAAAACCTGTTGCAGTCTGCAAAAGACCTGAGACTGGGACGGAGATTTATCTTCCAACAAGACAATGATCCAAAACATAAAGCAAAATCTACAATGGAATGGTTCACAAATAAACGTATCCAGGTGTTAGAATGGCCAAGTCAAAGTCCAGACCTGAATCCCATCGAGAATCTGTGGAAAGAGCTGAAAACTGCTGTTCACAAACGCTCTCCATCCAACCTCACTGAGCTCGAGCTGTTTTGCAAGGAAGAATGGGCAAAAATGTCTGTCTCTCGATGTGCAAAACTGATAGAGACATACCCCAAGCGACTTGCAGCTGTAATCGCAGCAAAAGGTGGCGCTACAAAGTATTAACGCAAGGGGGCTGAATAATATTGCACGCCCCACTTTTCAGTTTTTTATTTCTAAAAAAAGTTTAAAATATCCAATAAATTTCGTTCCACTTCACGATTGTGTCCCACTTGTTGTTGATTCTTCACAAAAAATTACAATTTCATATCGTTATGTTTGAAGCCTGAAATGTGGCAAAAGGTTGAAAAGTTCAAGGCGGCTGAATACTTTTGCAAGGCACTGTATTTAACAACCACTTCTAATTACTTGGAGGCCTGTTTTTGAGGTTTCCTGGGTGGTTATTAGATTAAAAATGAGCATCTGACGATTTTCTCTCTGTGTAAGTTGACAGTTCAGGTTTTTTTCGCTCTGTGCTACAGTAAATTGGGCTGGTTAGACTGCGCTTGTATATGGAACAGTGGTCTTTTTGCAGGGTCAGGTATGCAGTTGGGGTACAAATATACAGCGTGGATCAGGAATAAGATGTAAAAAAGGTAGGGATGAGGATAGAGGTACAGAGTGGGGACAGGAATTGAGTAGGGATGGACTGAGAAAGGATGAGGACGGGGTCGGGGTGCACATGAACAGGTTTGGGGTGCGAGGGGGTAGAGACAGGAACTTTTACAGCCTAACAATCTCAGTTCAGCTCACTGTGTGTGAGAGAGAGAGAGAAAGAGAGAGAGAGAGAGAGAGAGAGAGTCCTGGCGGGCAGGACATGACTCACGGCAATCTTCACCCTTTTTAGCAGAACTGTCACATTGACTTTACTTACATTTGTGTGTGTGTGTGTGTGTGTGTGTGTGAGAGAGAGAGAGAGAGAGAGAGAGAGAGAGAGAGAGAGAGAGAGAGAGAGAGAGAGAAAGAGAAAAATCTGTTCGTTTGGCTTTATGGTTATTTCCTATGTTTTTTCACTGTTATTTATGTACATGCTAAAACTTTCAGCGTGGGCACATGTGTGTGTTTATTTGCATGTGTGTGTGTGTGTGGTGTGTGTATGTGTGTGTGCACTAAATTGTGGTCAGGTGCATCTCATTTGCTTTGATGATTATTAAGATGTGTCTAGAACTCAACTGAAGTCATCAAACCAAACCATGAAGACCTAAATATAGCAGTTTGCACATGCTCACCATCCAACTTAATTGTATGGATTTAGGCGGTTTATCCCGTTCTTAATAGCAAATATTTCTTAAACTCAAATTTATTTGCGGAGTGATTTGTGGACATGATTCCAAAAACACATTTACAGATTAGAGGACCAAAATCTCCTTAAATATTGTGATAAAAAAAATATGAGTAAGGGGCTTCTTATAAAATCATATAATATATTTTCACATATTAAGTAATTATTAAGTGTAGAATGTTAAAACACATGTCCAGTAAGAAGAGCACTGCAACCGAGGTCACGAAAGAGAACGTGAAACATAAACACAACAAGGATGTAAAAACAAAAGATATCTAAGAAATAACAAGACCAGATTTTTTGATATGTTTCATATCATCTTACTGATTCTCTTTGTGTGTGCGACTCCGAGGAGGAGGAGGGGTTAGCGATGGAGAGGGCTATAGGGTATATAAAGGACCTATGTAAATTTACTTAGTTGTTCTTACTGCGGTATGCTTCTATGCTGTATGTAAGAATCCACAATCATGCTTTCATTAAACTTTAATCCAGCTAAAAAGAATCTCTTGTGTCTGAGTTTGCTTTCTGACAGGAAAAGTTCCACCACAGAAATGGGCGACTCCAGAAGGGACCAGCGCGAACTGTTCCGGTATCCAGGTGTAAACGTGTGTCTGAGGACGCTCAGTGAAGACTAACCTTCAGCCTTACCTCTGGTTCAGAGAGAAAGGATCCACGGTCACCTGTGATGTCGGCCAGCGCAGCTGTTTCCACAAACCAAGGTTTGCTTTCTGACAGGAAAAGTTTCACCACAGTATTACAAGGAAGGAACCTTAAGAGGAATCAGACCTTGATCCTTCTTGGGTGACTTGAATTAGAACTAAATATAATTTTAACAAGTTTGAGCAAGTAAAGAACCATAAAGTATTTAATTTTAGTTTATCATCCTTCAGTTCAGTGTGTGGTAGAATAAAGTCTGATGGTGAGCTTTAGGCATTGTGTGTGCAGTCATCGCAGATCCCCATCACATCCAGTAGTCCAGCAGGACAGTGTTGTTGGGCTGGCAGACTTAAACCTATCTTAGTCTCAGGTGGGTGAAAAAGTTTACATCAGAACCACCTCTGACTAAAAAACAGAAGGTGTTGTTAAAATGTGCTATAAACAAAACCATTAATAGTAAGATGTCAAAGCATGCAACTCCATTATTACAACATAACTAAAAGCGAGAACCAGACAGTACCAAAGACATGAGGGTTCTTTCAGGACATCAGCCTCCTCCTCCCGCACCAGCAACAAACCTGAGTAATCAAATGAGAGGGACAGAATGACAGCAACCCAACATCCCTGATAACCACAAATCTATGACAGTGAGCCCCCAAGCTCTGCACCTTTGTCTAAAAACAGAATGAACAGTCCCAGTCCTGTAGGGCTGAAACTCAGAACAGCCAGAAGACCCAACATATCACATGAAAACCGAAAGACCATGAGACGACCCCTGACCCCCAGGACCAGAGCTACACATCCCTGTGTTACAGAGACTAATCAAAAGCCTGAGTAAAAAAGCATATTGGACATATCTGGACTTGAAAGTTGAGACCGAGTCTGAATCCCAAACAGAGAAGGAGAGTTTATTCCAAAGCTGTGGTCGATATATGAGAACGCAGTTATCTTTGGACATACAGGCTAATAATTACCAATATACATGACACAGCAATAAAACAAAAACAAACTACTAAATAATAGAATGGATGAATAAGATTAACAGTTTAAGACAATTCAAGATAGGACATCAACAGTTGCCATATCTGTGTTTTCTGATGCAAGTTATATGTCAGTTGCTCCAGTGGAAGCACTGTTGTAACCTGGTTTAGCCAGAAACGAACTAATAAGAGTAAAATACATTTCTTAGCAAGAGATACTAAAATGAAAAATAAATGTCTTGTTTTACAGTCAAGCACAGAGTCTGTATCATAGTTCAACAGAAAAAGAGCAGGACAAAAGGTTAATTGGACCTTCAATATTTTCTCACGTTCACGGTGCACCCCCTTCCAAAAAAACTGTATCCTGTCACATGACCAAAAACAGTGTAAATATGTCCCCTTTTCCGGTTTACATTTGAAGCAGAGACCAGAATAGTCAGGGGAGATCTTTTGGAGGCGAATTGGAGTGAGGTACATCTTATTAATACATTTATAGTTAATTTCATGGGTTGATAGTGAGCCTAGTTTAGGATATAGGTCCCGCCATTTGGTTTTCCAAGTATCATCATTTATATCTATTTCAAGGTCCCTTTTCCACAAACTCTTTAAGTGAGGTAGTGAAGAGATACAGGCATTAGACAATAAGTTATATATACGTGAGACAAGTCCTTTTAGATTGCAATGATTGTGTAGAAGTTCCTCTATATTAGCCAGTTCTATTCTAAATTTATCCCTCACCTGTAAAAGTTTGATAAAATGCCGCTCAGGTGGTGCAGCGGTAAAAAGAAACGCGCTGCAACCAGGGCTGGATTCTGAGAGCGTGGTATCGAATCCAGCCTTGCTTTACCGGTTCGAAGCTGAGTGGCTATATGAGCAACGATTGGCCGGTTGCTCATGTGGGGGGTGGGACAAAGAACCGGATGTGGGTCTCTCTCTGTCAGAATGCGATTGCGTTCTCTGCCGGCTGATTGGAGGCGCTTACACAGAGATGGGAGAGGGTGCCCTTAGGGTGTGTCTCTCCGCATGCAACGCTAGGTGGCGCCAAACTCGTCAATGTGTGGGTGGCAAAGATGCATCTGGCTGCTGCTCGTGTTTCGGAGGGGATACGGGTTAGCTTCAATCACCTCCGTCAGGGCAGGGTTCGGCATAGACAGAGAGGAAGCACGATGCTAATTGAACAATTGGATGCCCTAAAAGGGGAGAAAAAGGGGTAAAAAAATAAAAAATAAAAAATAAAAAAAGTTTGATGAAATGGCGAATTTGCAAATACCTAAAAAATTCAAGTTTAGAAAACCCAAATTCTTCCTGAATCTGTGAGAAAGACTTCAGAACATCACCTGAAAACAATTGTGATATTTGTAAAATGCCTGCAGAACTCCACCTGGAGAGTCCTGTATTTGACAGTTGGTAGGGTATATCAGGGTTATAAGCAATTGGAGATTTCAGTGATGACATGATTTTTTTTAATTCTAGGAGCTAAAAGCTTTTTTTCAAGTTTCAAGTCTGATTCAAAAGTGAATGAATGACAGGATGGAACAAGCAATGGTTCATTTATTTTTTAAGGTGCTGCACCACCTTATGAAGCTGGCAGAGAAACACCCTGGACAGGGACGCAATCTATTACAGGGCAACAGACACTTACCTATTTATTTGCTCACACCTAGAGGCACACCAATCCACCCTCTGTGTGTTTTTTTAGAGGTGAAAAGAAACCAGATTACCCAGAGGAAACCCACAAATACACAAAACAAACATGCAAAACTCCTTACAGACCGTTACTGTAGGAAAGGATTCAACTCCATGTTGAAGATCTACTTTGCCAGCTGTGCCATTGTGCCACCCCCTTTCCACTGCAGTTCAGTAAAGATTGAATAAAATGTGAATGGAGATGTTAAAGAAACGCTCTAACATGCCAGTCACGATTTTTTTTTTAAACGCAGTGACATTGGGGCAAAATTCTGCATGGAATGACTCATAGCACAAACTCCAAAGTGCTGACAGTGACAGGAAGAGTCACGACAAAAACGAGGATGATGAGGATGACGAGGATGACGAGGATGATGAGGATGGGCAGGAGGAGAATACTGATGATGTCAAGAATGCGGATTGTTATGAAACGGTGCAGCTCACAGTGGATCAGGAGATCGTCCACCTCCTCCAGTCAAAGAACACAAATCTGCTGAAACCTGTTAGAACCAGTGTTTTTTTTTGTTTGGTTTTTTTTGGAAATGGAAAAACATCACCTGGAAACACCTGAAAACATCTGGAAATGGGCTCCAATCCAGTGCAATCTCTATACATTGCACACACACACACACAAAATACTCACACAATACACACAAAGTACATACACCTGCAGTAAACACGTGTTACATAAAACACACAGTACTCACACAGTGCACACAAAGTACACACAGTACACACACACACATAGAACACAAAACAAACACAGCACACACACAATATACACACAGAACACAGCACACACACAACATAGAACAAACCCACACTAAACCCACAGTACACATACACAATATACACACAAAACACATACACAATATACACACATAACACACAAAATATAGAACAAACCCATACTAAACCCACAAAACACATACACAATATACAGTACACACATAACACAGTACACATACACAATATACACACAGAACACACAAAATATAGAACAAACCCATACTAAACCCACAAAACACATACACAATATACACACATAACACACAAAATATAGAACAAACCCATACTAAACCCACAAAACACATACACAATATACAGTACACACATAACACAGTACACATACACAATATACACACAGAACACACAAAATATAGAACAAACCCATACTAAACCCACAAAACACATACACAATATACACACATAACACAGCACACACACAACATAGAACAAACCCACAGCACACACACAATATACACACATAACACAGTACACATACACAATATACACACAGAACACACACAATATAGAACAAACCCACACTAAACCCACAAAACACATACACAATATACACACATAACACACACAATATAGAACAAACCCATACTAAACCCACAAAACACATACACAATATACAGTACACACATAACACAGTACACATACACAATATACACACAGAACACACAAAATATAGAACAAACCCATACTAAACCCACAAAACACATACACAATATACACACAGAACACAGCACACACACAACATAGAACAAACCCACAGCACACACACAATATACACACATAACACAGCACACACACAACATAGAACAAACCCACAGCACACACACAATATACACACATAACACAGTACACATACACAATATACACACAGAACACACAAAATATAGAACAAACCCATACTAAACCCACAAAACACATACACAATATACACACAGAACACAGCACACACACAACATAGAACAAACCCACAGCACACACACAATATACACACATAACACAGCACACACACAACATAGAACAAACCCACAGCACACACACAATATACACACATAACACAGTACACATACACAATATACACACAGAACACAGCACACACACAACATAGAACAAACCCACAGCACACACACAATATACACACATAACACAGTACACATACACAATATACACACAGAACACACACAATATAGAACAAACCCACACTAAACCCACAATACACATACATAATATACACACATAACACAGAACACACACACAATAAAGAACAAACCCACACTAAACCCACAATACACATACATAATATACACACAGAACACACACAACATAGAACAAACCCACACTAAACCCACAATACACATACATAATATACACACAGAACACAGAACACACACAACATAGAACAAACCCACAGCACACACACAATATACACACAGAACACAGTACACATACACAATATACACACAGAACACACACAATATAGAACAAACCCATACTAAACCCACAATACACATACATAATATACACACAGAACACAGAACACACACACACAATATAGAACAAACCCACACTAAACCCACACTAAACCCACAATACACATACACAATATACACACAGAACACAGAACACATACACAATGTAAGTAAGTAAGTAAGTAAGTAATTTATTAATAAAGCACATTTACAACCAAAGTGCTGTACATGTTGAAACATAAAAAACACATAACACAATGTACACACAGAACACACACAACATACAACAAACCAACTCTGGTGTGCTAGCGTATTTTACAGCTGCGCCACCTGAGCGGCTCCATTTATTTATTCTTTTTTTTTTTTACTTTTATTTGAGCAATATGTGTGCACAATTTGGAGCTGACATATAGAAGCACTCATATATAGAAGTGTCACCGAACATTTTCTACATGGGTTCAAGTGAGCCAAAACCTTTGTAAAAATCTGAAGATGGTTATATCAGCACAACTGTGCAATTTATTTGATATTCCTAATGAAATTGATATTCCTAATGAAAGCTACTAGCGGCCAAATAGCTTGAAGGCCTCAAAGAAGTGGTGGATTGGAAGGGTTCACTGAGCACAGAATTGATATTGGTATGAGAAATGAATGTCAAATTTTGGGTGGCTCAAATTTGGAAGGTACTCATACATACTCACAAACATATATGTTTATAAAAACAGCTTCTTCTTTATAACCTGACTGATTTGAAGAGATGAATATTTGTCTGTCTCTTTATAACTTCTGTAGAAGAGTAAATGAGTGATGAACTGACTGTCTGGTATCACGTCTGTATCAGTGCTGGTTAGATTGATGGTTCGACTGTAGGGGGCAGTACTGTGTTAGAGATGATATGATCTCAGTTTCCGTGAGGAGCACCTGCTGTAGACGAATGAATGGTTTTAACTGCACTCTGTTCCATCACTGTGTCACGTGATGTCCCCAATTTTGCAATGTCCTCAGATCATGTCCTGAAGGACACACGGTTTCTCATGACCTTCAGACTGTTAATAAGCAGCCGCTGTATCAGGCGCTCTGCTAAATATCCTGGATTCATTTGTGATGGATGAGTGTTGATGAAGTGATGGAGGTAGGTGAAGGATTGGTAACTGGTTGATGGAATGATAGAGGAGTAAAGAAAGTGGTTTAGAATTGATGAATGGTTTAGGGACGTCATTACAAGGGTAGTAGGGTCACCAATAACCCACTGAGGTCAGGGCTCTGTGCAGGACATTGGAGTTTCCTTAAAGTGAGCTTTTCTTCATGTCTTTACAGAGCTTGCTTTGTGCACAGAGGTCTGTTTTCATGCTGAATTGGAAATAATTGGTTGGTGGAGGGGTGGCATGATGGCTCAGTGCTCGGTGATGCACTGTCGCATCGAAGCGAGAAGGTCCTGGATTTGATTCCCAGATGGAGTGGTCAAGGGTCCTTTCTGTGTGGAGTTTGCATGTTCTCCCCATGTCTGCGTGAGAGAAGCTCCAGTTTCCTCCCACAGTACAAAGATACAAAATTGTCCATGACTGTGTTTGACCTTGAACTCGTGAAGTGGTGAACCTCGTGTAACCAGTAACTACCGTTCCTGTCATTAATTTAACCAAAGTGTGTAAAACATGATGTTAAAATACTCATACAGTCTGCACTTCAGAGCTTTTATTCCAAATAATGACTGCATCTGGTGATTGGGGAGAACATCGAAGGTACTTGACCTCATCCTGGTGCTCATCAAACCTCTCTTGAATACTAAAAGTTTTAAACTGAGCAGCATATCTTCATCCTCCTCCTCATCCTCTTAGATGCGTCTCTTAAGTTCTGAAAGCCCAGCAAGACAGTTGTATAGTCATGCACTGAAGAAGCGTAACGCTCCGCTTATCCCTTCGCCCTCGCACCATCGCAGTCACGGCGAAAAAACGGGGAAATTACCCTGCCCGGTTGCCATGGAAACCGGCCCCGGCTGCATCTGGCAAATTATAGGCTACTTCAGAGTCGTTATTTCAGGCTCTGAATGATTCTCCTCCAGCGTGAGACACCCTGCTGAAAAATCTGAACATGACACAAAAAGAAGAAAATACCACGCTGACGACGTGTCGTGTGGAGCTTCTACTGAAGTGTTACAAGTTTTTTTTAGTGTTGCAAACACTTACATTTCTAATCTCAAAATTTCTATTTATTTTTACAGCTCATTGTAGGGTCTGAATTGTTGCAAACCCAGCACAACTGTCCTCCCCACCTCTTAGGCTTATTATTCTCACTTAATTCTAAGTTTTCACCTAAAATAAGTCCGCTTTGTATAAAACCTTTCACTGACTCAAGGTCGCTGTACAAGATTACAAAAAATGGTAGGTGGCACATTGGGATTACAGTATACACTAATCAGCCATAACATTAAAATCACCTTATTGTTTCTTGTTGTGCTGGTATGAGTGGATCAGACATAGCAGCGCTGCTGCTGGAGTTTTTGAATACCGTGTCCACTCACTGTCCACTCTATTAGACACTCCTACCTAGTTGGTCCACCTTGTAGATGTAAAGTCAGAGAAGATCGCTCATCTATTGCTGCTGTTTGAGTTGGTCATCTTCTAGACCTTCATCAGTGGTCAGAGGACGCTGCCCACGGGGCACTGTTGGCTGGATATTTTTGGTTGGTGGACTATTCTCAGTCCAGCAGTGACAGTGAGGTGTTTAAAAACTCCAGCAGCGCTGCTGTGTCTGTTCCACTCATACCAGCACAACACACACTAACACACCACCACCATGTCAGTGTCACTGCAGTGCTGAGAATGATCCACCACCTAAATAATACCTGCTCTGTGGTGGTCCTGTGGGAGTCCTGGTCATTGAAGAACAGCATGAAAGGGGGCTAGCAAAGCATGTACAGAAACAGATGGACTACAGTCAGTAATTGTAGAACTACAAAGTGCTTCTATATGGTAAGTGGAGCTGATAAAATGGACAGTGAGTGTAGAAACAAGGAGGTGGTTTTAATATTATGGCTGGTCAGGGTAAAGCTCGCTGAATAAAGCTACTCCTTGAAGAGGGCTTCTCACAAGACTTTGAAGCATTTGTAGGGCGCTGCTTTTGCTGGGCACCAATGTTGGTCAAGAAAGCCTCAGTTGATGTTCCGGTTCATTCCAAAGCTGTTCAGTGGAGCTGAGGTCAGGGCTCTGTGCAGGACACTGAAGTTTCTTTAAACCGAGCTTTTCTTCATGTATTTACAGAGCGTACTTTGTGCACATGGACACAGTCATGCTGGAACAGGAAATGGTCTTTCCTGAAATGTTGCTTCAATTGGAAGCATAACATTTCCTTAATACAAGTGATTTTTTTACAGCTGTTAGCAATTATTGAATCCAGTACTCCAGTAGGAATTGTTGAATGATTGTTGAATGTATGTACGTCTTCTCTATACGCTTCTTGTAAATGGTAAATTTGAAGCTTTACCTGCTTGATGTTTCTGATGCATCCTCAGTGCACATTCTGCCGTCAGCTAAGCGAACATGAATAATCATGGATGTTTCCTCAGAGGAAAGATTCAGACTCGGTGAGAGAGAGTGGAATTGAATGATATGAGAGAGAGATAATGGAAAGTTATTTTTCTCTCCTGGTGGTGGTTTCATTTCTCTACAGAGAGAAAGAGGGAGATGGGGGAGGAAGGGAAGGAGGCGAGAATGGAGGTAAGGGAAAAGAGGAGGTTGATGGATGCTGGAGGACAGATGATGAGGTACAGATTGAGATGGAGAGGGCGAGAGGGAGATAAATAGGGGCAGTGCTGAATGGAGGAGAATGCTGTGTGCAGGGAGGGATTGAGAAAGATGGCTGGTCCTGTGTCGTTTATTCTTCCTGATTATACCGTAAAGCTTAATAGACGTGTTTGCGTCGGAGTGCTCATTTCTTGATTTCTCACTTCATCTCTTTAAATGTTGTGTGAGGATTCTGTATTTTCTCCTTCTTAAGTTCTTCCTTCTTCTCCCAGTTTGTTCACCTTCAGTATTTTACTGGGTGGCACTGTGCCACAGCTGGTAGTGTTAAAGCTGCACTGCAACAATGTTCTAAAGGTTTGATTTTCCAGGGTTTGGTTTCTGTCCTTTCTGTTTTCGTCCATGTACCTCGGTTCATTTCCTCTACCAAAAACATTCAGATGGTGAATTGGATTCTCTAAATTACCCCTAGATGTGAGTGAAATTGAGTGTGTGTGTGTGTGTTTGTCACCCTGAGATGAGAGATGGATTAGTGCCCTGTCCACGGTGTATTCTCATCTACAGCCTGGTGTCTCCAAACCCACCACGACCTTGACCAAGAGAAAGCGTTTCACAGAAATGGGTTTGATCCTCATGTGGGGCAGTTCGAGTCCTTTCTGTGTGGAGTTTGCATGTGCACATTAAAACCACCTACTTGTTTCTACACTCACTGTCCATTTTATCAGCTCCACTTACCATATAGAAGCACTTTGTAGTTCTACAATTACTGACTGTAGTCCATCTGTTTCTCTACATGCTTTGTTAGCCCCCTTTCACCCTGTTCTTCAATGGTCAGGACCCCCACAGGACCACCACAGAGCAGGTATTATTTAGGTGGTGGATCATTCTCAGCACTGCAGTGACACTGACATGGTGGTGGTGTGTTACTGTGTGTTGTGCTGGTATGAGTGGAACAGACACAGCAGCGCTGCTGGAGTTTTTAAACACCTCACTGTCACCGCTGGACTGAGAATAGTCCACCAACCAAAAATATCCAGCCAACAGCACCCCGTGGGCAACCGACCACGACCTTGACCAAGAAAGCATTTCACAGAAATGGGTTTGATCCTCATGTGGGGCAGTTCGAGTCCTTTCTGTGTGGAGTTTGCATGTTCTCCCCGTGTCTGCGTGGGTTTCCTACGGGAGCTCCGGTTTCCTTCCACACTCCACAGACGTGCAAGTGAGATGAATTGGAGATACAAAATCGTCTATGTCTGTGTTTGACATTAAAGACTTGAACTGATGAATCTTGTGTAAGCAGTGACTACCGTTCCTGTCATGAATGTACCCAAAGCGTGTAAAACATGAAAAAACCTAATCAAATCAGGGCCAATTGTGTCTTGCCAGATCGGTGCTACCACCCAGTCCGGAGTCACTGGTTTGAGTCTCTGCACTTCCACCCTGGTGGGGCACCTGACAGAGACAATTGATAGGCTAGAGTATTAAACCACCTCTGTGTATGTTTTAATTCATTGTCTCTAATACTTTTCCAGAAGCTTTGGGTTCCTCAGTGACTGCTATTGTTCCTTAAGTTCCTTCAGGCTGTAAAATTCAGAGTGACATCTCTTCATGCCAGGCACATTGAAGACAAGTGAGGAATAAAAAACATGTTCATGATGTTCTGCTAAAGCTTTGGTGGGGTGCATTGCTGGAGGGCATGAGCTCCAGTACCACTCACGCTACACCGCCACATGTCATTTTCCCAGAATGCAGCCTTTATGTAAAATCTGTGACTCATAAAGAGCTTAAAGGGAGGAAGTGTGTCCTGCTTTAGTGTCCCAGTTAGTACTGGAGACTGTGATATCGACTCAGCCTGTCATGGTGGCATCAACAAAGCCAGTGTGCAGTGTATTGTAATAATGAATGGAACCCACACATCTTTGTCCAAGATGTTCCCAAATTTAGGTTCTTTAATACGTTTATTGTGGGTAAAAAGTATTCAGACATCAGCTTGATTCATTTTTTATGTGTAGAATGTTCTATAATAATCTTCTGGCTTTGCAGCAAAGCCTTCTAATTCCTTGTTAGCAATTATTTTTGACTACAGCTGGTAACTTCTCTGTGCCCTTATACAACCCCAGTTCCAAAAATGTTGTCAATTTGGCCTATATTATATTAAAAACAATTAACTGACAAGCTATTTAATATTTTATTTACTCAGCCTCATTGTTTCTTGTTCTAAATTTGACAGCTCTTTCTCTCTTTCTAACTAAGAAGCCAGGCTGTGTTGTTTGTTTATTTATTAGGATTTTTACGTCATGTTTTACACTTTGGTTACATTCATGACAGGAACGGTAGTTATTACACAAGGTTCATAAGTTCACAAGGTTATATTGAACACAGTCATGGACAATTTAGCGTCTCTATTTCACCTCACTTGCATGTCTTTGGACTGTGGGAGGAAACCGGAGCACCCGGAGGAAACCCACGTGGACACGGGAGAACATGCAAACTCCACACAGAAAGGACCCGGACTGCCCCACCTGGGGATCGAACGCGGACCTTTTTGCTGTGAGGCGACAGACAGTGCTACCCACTTAGCCACCGTGCCGCCCTCTTGCTGAAAGAAGCAGAAAAAATATGTTGTCTAGATTGAAGTATATGTTAATCTAAATGCTGCTTTTTCACCCAATCGTGGCAGCATCACCTGCTTTGGAGTTTTTTTCATGTCACAGCTGGTCTTTAATTTTTTAGAATATGTCAGTGGCATTAAATTATTAATTAGTATATATTTTTAAACGTCTATAATTTTGATGAAGCAAAACAACAAATTAAATTAAATGCAAAAGAAAGTTCACAAATCAGTGCTTACTCTTACGTATTTTACTCACTGTCCCAACTTTTTTAATTTGGGAACATAAATAAGGTAGTATACTGTATAATAAATACATGATCTCTTTGCCCGGTTTGAAAGGAAAGCTAAACTGTCACCTTATGCTAAATGTACATTTATAGAGACCAGAAAACAAAACAGGTTTGCCAAAATTTGCAAGCTGCTGTAACAGTGGTTACATTGTTCATGGTCAAGCAAGCTTTACACTGCTATAGGGATAGAGTCTGCTGTGGAAGAAAGAAGAACCTGATCAGCAACAAACTTCAGTCAGTTATAAGGTGCAGCTTTTGAAGCAGCAGCTTCTAGGCCTAAGGAGATATAAAGCTTGCTTGACAGTGAACATCAGTTATGTTCCAAATTTGGCTGAGGTCAGCCAAGAAGCACTTTGTAGTTCTACAATTACTGATGAAGGTCTTGAAGATGACCAACTCAAACAGCAGCAATAGATGAGCGATCGTCTCTGACTTTACATCTACAAGGTGGACCAACTAGGTAGGAGTGTCTAATAGAGTGGACAGTGAGTGGACACGGTATTTAAAAACTCCAGCAGCGCTGCTGTGTCTGATCCACTCATACCAGCACAACACACACTAACACACCACCACCATGTCAGTGTCACTGCAGTGCTGAGAATGATCCACCACCTAAATAATACCTGCTCTGTGGTGGTCCTGGGAGAGTCCTGACCTTTGAGGAACAGCATGAAAAGGGGCTAACAAAGCATGCAGAGAAACAGATGGACTACAGTCAGTAATTGTAGAACTACAAAGTGCTTCTATATGGTAAGTAGAGAGTGAGTGTAGAAACAAGGAGGTGGTTTTAATGTTATGGCTGATCGGTGTATAGTGTACAGCACACCAGCTGTGATTATAAGAACGTCCAGAATCTGGTGCATCACCACAGTGTGTTCCACCGTGGGCGATGTCTTGATCCTCTCTCTCATTTTGTCGGCGGTGACTCTGAAGGGCACAGTGACCCATTTAAGGACAACACGCTTGTATGGGGCCCATGAGCTAATCGTTTAGTTGCCATGCCAACAGAATGGAGCAGCGGGCCACACGCCATGCTGTTTTGTTCCTAATGATGATGGCTGTTGTAATCATGCTGTGAAATTAATAAACCAATGAGAGCCGCTGTGTACGAGTCATTTCGCTGCCATGTCTGTTTTTCTTTCCCTGGTGCCAACCTTTAATCTTAATGCACCAACTCATCTGTCTTCATGATAACCAACAAACTTTAACATTTTTTGTTGTTCTGGGAATGCAGGGAAATCGTGAAAAGGTTTTCATATACAGCGACATATATATATATATAGTGTACAATGTATAGAAATTTTATATCTGAATGGAATTCACTATAACATCAACTCTGAATTCAACTCTGCAAAAAATCCTGGTCCAATTTGTACCAAAGAAATAATCTGTCATTTTTCTGTACAATTCAAATTGTTGTTTATGGTATTGGCATTGTTGTTGGTAGTGTTGTGTTGGTGTTGATTTTAGGGTTAATTTTCGTGTTGGTATTGCTGTTGTGTTTGTGATTTTATTTGTGGATGGTATTGGGTGATGGTGTTTGGATTGCTGGTTGTGTTGGTGATGTTATTTGTGGATGGTAATGTTGGGATTGTGTTGCTGTAAGAAGTATTGATTTTTTTGGTGTTGTTACTGTTGACTGTTACTTTTGTAACAGTGGTGTTAATGGTAGTGTGAATGTTATTTTTGTGTTGTTAATATTGTTTCTTGTTTTGCTGTTGTTGGCATTGATGGTTTTAGTATTGATGGTAGTGTTGGGGTTGGTAGTGTTGGTGTTGATTTTGTGCTGCTTTTGATAATGTTACTGTTGGTGATATTATATGTTGATTTGACTATATACACTGATCAGCCAAAACATTAAAACCACCTCATTGTTTCTACACTCACTGTCCATTTTATCAGCTCCACTTACCATATAGAAGCACTTTGTAGTTCTACATAGTTCTACATACATTTTAACCTGCTTTCACTCTGTTCTTCAATGGTCAGGACCCCACAGGACCACCACAGAGCAGGTATTATTTGGGTGGTGGATCATTCTCAGCACTGCAGTGACACTGACATGGTGGTGGTGTGTTAGTGTGTGTTGTGCTGGTATGAGTGGATCAGACACAGCAGCGCCGCTGGAGTTTTTAAATACCGTGTCCACTCACTGTCCACTCTATTAGACACTCCTACCTAGTTGGTCCACGTTGTAGATGTAAAGTTTGCTGCTGTTTGAGTTGGTCATCTTCTAGATCTTCATCAGTGGTCACAGGATGCTGCCCAAGGGGCGCTGTTGGCTGGATATATTTGGTTGGTGGACTATTCTCAGTCCAGCAGTGACAGTGAGGTGTTTAAAAAGTCCAGCAGCGCTGCTGTGTCTTATCCACTCATACCAGCACAACACACACTAACACACCACCACCATGTCAGTGTCACTGCAGTGCTGAGAATGATCCATTGTTTTGTTTTGGTGTTGTTGGTATTAATAGTGTCATTGTTTTAGTGTCATAGTAGTGTCATGTTGCTGCAAAACTTGACTTTGTGATGTTGATAGTATTGTTTATACTGATGTAACTGATTGTTTTTGTGGGTAGTGTTGATGTTAGTGTTGTTATTTTGGGGGGTGTTATTATGAGGTGCAGTATTTCCTATTGGCAATTGTTCATGTTATTTTGTGATCATGTTTAAATTGTTACTGTTTGTTTTATTATTTTTTTGGTATTTTTCTATTGGTAGTGTTGGTGTTTGTGGCTGTTGGTGTTATTATTGGTACTGTGGTGGTGTTGTTGATATTAGTAGTGCAGTGTTATTATAATTGTAAGTGTTGCTGCTGGTAATACTGGTATGGTTGGTGTTGATGGTGTTGGTTTTTGGCAGTGTTTACTAACAGCAATGCTACTGCCAAACACCAACTCAAATTTCACCCCTCTTTCTATTAAGCAGAAATTCTTTATTTAATTTTTATTAGTACCTCTTTGGCTCTTTTGTTAGTGAAACCCCTTGACACACTCATTTCCAACACCACTACCAGCTCAAGTTCAAAACCACCACCAAGTTCAACTCCACCATCTCTGTTTTGTTCTGAAACAGCATGCATTGAATTATTGAATTTTCACTCCACTGTGTTTGTTCTGACCGTTAACCATGTGATCCTTCAGTCTGCATAGTAATGAGGGGGGTGTAAAGGGTAGCGTGTCGCCTCTGGCCTGTTCAGAACATAAAAAGAACAAATTAAACCCCTGCTGAGATAATCAAGTCTTCCACTTCATCACGAGTCTTAAAATGATTCTGGATTATTGTGTCAGGCTGACATTTATCAGGTTTTTTACATTGTGTAGCAATTCTTTCATTAAATGTTAAAAACAAAGAGGTGCTCGGGTGGCCCAGCAGTCCAGTCTGCTAGCCAAACACTGCACAAACCAGTCTGTGTCTGTGTCTCAAGAGGTCAAATGTTCTTGGACACACTTTGCCATGTCTGAGGGAATGACTCAGAAGGCAGGTGAAGGATCTCATCCCTGATGCTGTTGTCTGGTTATATGGCCGGCACAAGCTGTGGAGGACTACAAGAGTCTAGAGTGTTTTTATACATGCAAAGAAGTGTTTTACAAGTGACAGGGGGCGCTAGAGTGCAAAATGCATAGAGCAAATATCTAAACTGGAATGCAATGGAAAAAAAGCATAATGAACTATTCCAAAAGAAAAGCACAACCCCCAACTAATTAGACACTCAAAAAAGGAACAACTTAACCTGGCATTCTAGTTCTCAGGAGCCCTAACACTATGACCACAACCAGCCTGAACGCACGTATCATGTGACCCCGGCAATCACCCCAGGCCACCAGTTTAGTGCAGCAGGAGTCACGTCAACAGCACTTATACAGTCTTTTCTTCAATTCCAGCTGGTACTCCACTCAACAACCACTTAACAACAAGGACATCATGACCGGACTCCATGATGCACGCCACCCTTGAAGAAGAAGCACAGACAGGATGAACTGAAGGAATTTGGACAGACCTGCAGAGTTCTGGGACACAGTTCTATGGAGTGAAGAATTAAAACTAGATTTAAAAGGTGTAAAAAAGGCGAGGCTTATGACCAGAAGAAAAGTATCATCCCGGTCAAGCGTGGAGGTCAGTATTGATGTGGGAACATTTTTCTGCTGCAGGAACTGGCGATCTTGGGTTGAGGTTTAGGGGAAAGTTGTAATAACTGGTCATTCTAATTTCCAAGTGTGCATTTGTCATTTGTTTTCTTTCATTGATGCCTTTTCATGATTTCGAACTCCCTTTTAGAATATATGGGACGAGAACAGGAAAAGACAATAAGAAAACTAATTAATTTAGGCTGAACTTACTCACTATATCTTCACCTTTAAGTGACGACATGTATTGAGGACGAGCTGTGTTGCATCACTAACAGTCAAAAGGAGTTAATTATTATTAGTTTATTAACATAAAATCAAGTTAGAACTGAAAAGAGAAACCTAAAATCCCTTCATTAGTTCCGCCATTGACTGCAAGATGCTCCAGATGTGAGGATTGTAGGGGCAGAATTTATTAAACTGTAGTTTATATACAGTATATTACACGTAAAGAGAGAAACATCTCCTACCTCCTAGTACCTCGATTCCATAGAGCACGTCTAGAGAATTGAAGTGTAATTAAAGACAGCTGACCTTAAACTGGTCGTAGGAGTTAGGAATCGGGGAGACATCCATTAGTCTTCAGGGGTGCACCCTGTTTAGCCTGCACCTTTTCTCCCCAGTGTGTCCTTTGTGTGTGTGTGTGTGTGTGTGTGTGTGTGTGTGTACAGGGACACAGTGGAGATGCAACCAGCTGGATAGATGTTCTCCTTGAGACGTCCTCAAACCTGTTACCCTGGTGCTGAAATCCAGGAAGGAGACAGAACACAGGTACACCAGTCTCCATGTACACAGCTGAGTAGAAAAATAAAAATCTATTAACTATGAACATTCAAAAGATAAGAAAACATGCATCTTTTCTGCTGTTTGCATCTCCACTGTGTCCCTGTACACACACTGGAGAGAAAAGGTACATGAGTTGGAAATTAGAACCACCAGGTGAACCCATTTACAATAAAACTCTCTCATTCATCTCCAATTTTTCCTATATGCTACAGCTTTAACCCAAACCACACCTTACCTGCTACACTACATTACATTTTTATCATCACCTCTCTCATTTCTGCATGATACAAAACCCATGCATGTTAGTTACAGTGCTTTCTCACTCACACAGAGACATACACCAGGTGATTAATAGGACCCTCTGTTTTTTTAGATTCCCGTGGGCCACATTTTACAGTAATAAAGCATTGTTGTGTCAGGGAGGGACTTTGGCCCCTGTATTTATTTAAATGATAATGCAGGCTGCAAGAGGTGCAATTAAAGTGACAGTAACCTGGTTGTTTCAAGCTTGCTTTGTCTCGAAAACAATAATGGACAGTGGTGAATAGGTCTGTTAAACAGCCCTGTGTTTAGCGATAACGCATGTACACACGCACGCACACACACGCACACACACACATTGCAGAATCATAAGAAGTTTCCTGGCTCAAAGAATAATGTCGGAAGATTATTTATGTGTTTTATGTGCATTTTTATGTGTATTTAATGTGTATTTATTTGATGGTGTGTTTTAATATTGGTGTTTGATAATTTATGTATATGGTGTATGACTGTTGGGGTTTGAGTGTGTGTTTTAGTGAATGTTGGTGTTTGGGCATGTGTTTTAGTGAATGTTGGTGTTTGGGCATGTGTTTTAGTGAATGTTGGGGTTTGGGCATGTGTTTTAGTGAATGTTGGGGTTTGAGTGTGTGTTTTAGTGAATGTTGGTGTTTGGGCATGTGTTTTAGTGAATGTTGGTGTTTGATGGTGTATTATAATATTGGTGTTTGATGATTTATGTATATGGTGTATGCATGTTGGGGTTTGAGTGTGTTTTAGTGAATGTTGATGTTTGTTGTCAGGTCTACGTAACTAATGGTGTTTGTGTGTGTGAATGTTGGTGTTCGATGGTATGTGTATGAATGTTGGTGTTTGAGTGTGTGTTTAAGTGAATGTGGGTGTTTGATGGCATGTCTAAGTAAGTATTCGTCTTTGTGTTTAAGTAAATGTTGTTATTTAAAGGTATGTGTATGAATGTTGGTATATTATATCATGTTTGGGTGATTGTTGGTGTTTTAGTGTGTGTTTAGGTAAGTAATGCTGTTTGATATTGTGTTTAAATGTTGGTAATTGATAGGTATAGGTAAATACTGGTGTTTGACAGTATGTGTATGAATGTAAGTGTTTCATGTCGTGTTTTGGATAATTCATATGTGTTTTGGTGTTGGGTGATTGAGGTAGTGATCATTGTGTTTCTGTTTTTTAGGCTTTGGTGTAAAATGTTCCAGTTTGTACACTGAATGGTTCCTGCCTGCAGCAGTCTGAGTGTTTGGCAGGTATTCAGTGGAGCAATCAGTGTTCCCATTAAGAGCAGATGGCCTTCTGATTGTAATTTGCATGTGTGATTAACTCCATTCACAATGACACCAGCCGCCTACAGCCCTTCACGTCTGAGTGTGTAGGTGTGTGTGTGTGTTGCATGATTATGAACATCCTCTCTTCATGATGCTCGTTGTGAGTCGTGAACCTTTATGCTGGTGTTTGTTTTTGCTCTGGAGAGAAACATGTGGCAACCAGAAAACAGTCAAAAAGGGAAACGCTTAGTCTCGTGGGCACATTTGTGTGTGTGTGTGTGTGTAAGCACTGAAGTGTGAAATGATTCTGTTAGAGTGTCATCTGTTTCCCTTATTTTGAACCCGTCTGAGCCCCGTGCCTGGAACTGCCCATCTGGCTGCCACTGAAGAAATGTGTTTAATGTGTTTATTTATTGTTTTCCTGGATTAGAAACATGTTAATCTGTTACTGTGTGATGGTGTTGGACCTTTATTTACATATTTATAACAATTCAAGAATGTGTTTGATGCTGATTCATAATTTCTGTCTCTTTACACAAGGCTGTGTTATTCAGTGTGGCTCACAGGGTGGCACTGGCAGCACAACTGGTAGAATTTGTGCCACAGAGCAAAATGTCTTGAAGACGTGGGTTCACCCCTGTGTTCCACATGTTCTTTCGGTGCCTGTGTTGGTTTTCTCCAGGTACTTTGGTTTCCTTGTGCATTCCAAAACACACTGTAAATTTTCTTTAGGTGTAAGTAAGCAAATATATCTGTGTGTGTGTGTGTGTGTGTGTGTGGTCCAGAAATACACTGGTTGCCTTTAGAGGCTGTAATCCTTCCTGGGTGGCACAGGACTCACCACGACTCTAACCAGAACATGGTTGTAAATATGAATGATTGAGTCGTATTATTTTTAATAGAAAAGCAAGGAGCCAATACTGGTTCCATCATTCTACATTCTACACTTTTCACTGCAGAGGTGCCAGTTCTTCTCCACCACAGTATACTATGTATATATACTATATAGTGTACTGTATATATAATATATGTTTTAAAGCCAGTTTTGGTTAAAAAAAGGGTAGCTTTCTGTGAGGTGCTTGGCTTTTTTTTTTTTTTGTATCTGGGATAGATTCATTCAGGTACTGTTTTCTCCCCACCCTCAAAACATGCCAGTAAGTACAGTACATTAAATGATCTAAATCACCTCTAGGTGTGACTGTGGGTAGGTGTGTGCTTGGGTGTATTCTATTCTTGTCGCCAGCGTTTCTTTAAATGTGTAAAATGTACAAACCCCATTACCTGGTGTGTTTTGTTAATATAAACACAATTAGAATTTGATGCCTGCAAAACACTCAAAAAAGTTGGGACAGGACACTAATTGTTGCAGTTTTGCAGGTGGAATCTTTCTCATTCTTGCTTGATACGAGACTTCAGTGTCTGATTCTAAATGTTCACCATCCACGACACAATCTGTGGTTTCTGATGTAACAGCTTCACAAACCCACACAACCTCCACTTAAAGTGAGGAGAGGAACGGTTGCAGAATTTAGAAGAACCAGTAATAACATATTATTAACAAACACAACACAAGTGAGGTTTTTAAGTAGGATGCTGAATTCAATGTTTTGTCTCAGGGTGACCCATATCTGCATGGATAGAAGCTTGGCACAACCTTGAACTTACCTTATGATTAGCTGTCTGACTGAATTGGGCAAGAGAAGAGAAGAGAAGAGAAGAGAAGAGAAGCTTGTATTATCAGCGTTACAGCAGCTTTCAAGAATATAAATATATGAAAGTGTTTATTCATATATAAAAAAATAGAAATACAAAAATATCAAAAGGATATATAAAAAGTAGGGCTGTCATTAATTGTGCCACTTTAAATATGTGTCTCTGTGGTAATTTACGCTGCTTTAACACAGCAACATTGTGTTTATACTGTATATGCTGTACTGTATAGCGATAACACAGGTCTTTTTCTAGTTTGCGAGTTAGAAATGACTCGAGCTGCTGCTGCTACATATTGCGAAATGTAGGGATGTTTCGAATAATAATTTCTGTTTTCAAAAGTGAGAAATCATCACTAGACAAAATTACAGTTATTTTATCGAAGTCTTTTGACGCTTCAACATCATCTTTGGTCAAAGCACACATTTGTCTCGTCAGGCGTCTGCACACACAGATACACATTACAGGCAAAATGAGCTCAGACTCGGTCTAACTTTATTTCAGAGGAATTTGGATGGAAAGCCCATGAACTGTACACGTCGTGGGAACATTACAAACACTGGTGTTAAATGGATCACAATAGACTGTAGACGCTTTAACATAGTTAACAATGTTGGTCTAACATGACGTTATACGTGTTGCATCTAGAAATGGTTCATTGTAGTACCCTTAGCGCCTGTTTTCAGTGGCAGGGTTATGAGCAGGAAAAAGATCCTCACTTCTGCCAGATAATGTGAACAGACTTGTCATTTATAATAACTGTCTGAAAGATGGGTAACTGTTAACAACTCTATATAGACTCTTTCTAAAGATAATTTAGATGTAATAATTTTATCACAATTTTATTAAAATTTTTATTGGTAAACATTTTCTGGCAGTAAAAATGTGCATAACTGTTCAAATTTAAAAGTTATTTTTGTAGTCGATTAAATGCGATTAATTTGGTTCTTTAATCGTGATTAATCATGATTAAAAAATTTTATTGTGTGACAGCCCTAAAAAAGAGATAAACAAAATTACAAAATTGCACTGTTTTATAAAATGTATTGCACAAAGTACATTGCACAGATTTTAAAAAGTATTGCACATGCTTCAGGTTTATATTAAAGAAGTGCAGATAAAACCATATAAATGACTGTGATGGTCACTCATGTGATGATTTCCTGTGCTTGGGGCAGTGCTGATTATAAAGAAAAATGCAAAAGCGCTCCAAAAGTCCTGTTCAGAGATAGGAGAACCTGGTGGATGGACAACCATCTCTGCAGCACTCCATAAATTAGTGCCTGAATTCACAAATGCATCCAGGTTGAAAGTTTTATACCTTCTCAATGATGATTCTGGTCTCTTCATAGGGTCATGGGTTCAAATCCGGTGCCTGTAAGCTGTCTGTCCTCTATTGTACTGATACAGCAAGTAATGTTTCAGTCTCTTACTTGGCAAATCAGGGAGTATGCTGGTACTGCTGATATGATTCCTCTGGACCTGAGACTAAACCTCACTGTCTGTCTTGTTTTACTCATGTTTCATTTACTCATGAGTTTCTTTCAGGTAATATAGTCTCCCCCCCCCCCCCCAAAAAGAGTTCATGGCTACTCTGAATTGCCCAAATATAAAAGTAATTAAATGTATAAGTGTGTGTAAGCCTTGGTGCCCTGTGTAGGGTGTATTCATGCCCTGTGCTTTGTATTTATAGGTTTTAGAACAACCATAGGCCGACTACAATGACAGGAATAAAAAGATTGTGTGTGTGCGTGTGTTGTTGTTCGGGATTTACACTGACCTGTACATCATTAAGATGAACAATTTAACAAGACCTAGTCATCTTCATCACTCAGTTCTTACTATTTCCTTCTCGCTCAGTCTTTGTGAATTCCTACAAACTGTGCACTTCTTCTTTCTGAAGCTTATAGTGGAGCTGTGAGTAAATACACGTGTCCACATTTTATGGTGGACTCAATCAGCAGTGTTGCTTTTGTAAACCAGTATCATCACTCCTCCCTCATACTGGGCCGTTTGTAACTTCAAGTGTCTTTTAAATCTCTCTGAGCTACACCCAAGTTTGTGAGCTGTATATTTAGCAGTGACGCTAACCAACTGTGTTTGTAATGCCCTTCGTATTTCACCGTGGCAGAAAACCAGATAAAGCGGAGTAAAACGGCGTCCTCATAGTTCCTCAGTGTCGGTGCGGTTGTACATCTTCACCGTGGTTCTGCAGCTCGCTTACATGCTGTTCGTGTAGATTACGTCATTTGTTTTCTCTGGCTCATTATGAAGTTCAGAACAGGAAACACAATGTGTGCAGTTGTCATTTCATTATTTCCGATGAAAACACTGAGAGCAGAGATGCGTCGGTAATGGACTCATTTATTCACGTTACGAGCTCATGCATCAGGACGAGCCAAGCCTGGAACAACATTTTTGTGTTAGCATCCATACCTCACACTGCTGCTGTGGAATTTCCTCTTTATTTTCTCTCTGTGTTCTGAGTAACAGCTCTGTTCATCACTAGAGTTAATTAGTTTAATTCTCTTAATCGTCATTGTACATCGTTAGCTGCTACAGGTTTTTTCTAATTGGAAGAAAGTCCCAAAAAAGCTTAGATACACTTGTTAGGACTGTTTTCTAAGCAGTTTTGGGGATTTTAGTGTTTTCCTTGACTGTTCTTTCTTTGTGGCTGAATATATAGCTGAAGACATGCTTTTTTTGTTTTACATTTACATTTTACATTTATATTTTCGGCATTTAGCAGACGCTTTCGATCCAAAGCGACTTTCAGTACACAGTGTAAGCAATTGAGGGTTAAGGGCCTTGCTCAAGAGCCCAACAGTGGCAGCCTGGCAGAGGTGGGGGTTGAACCAGCAACCTTTGGCTTACTACTCCAGTACCTTGACTGCTGAACTATCACTGCCCTTACTTTTTTTATAGTTTTTTCAGGAGTTTATTAAGGGTTTTCTAAAATTCTGACAAAATCTGTTGGGTTGAAAATAAACATACAGCATTCTTCCTAGCTTTTCATTTTGTGTCCTTAGTTCCCTTTAAATATTAGCAAGCAAAGCTCTCTGCATCCTTTATGCATGCAAGCCTTCTTGCCTCAACAAGGCACCAAACCAAGGCTCAAAACACTGGGTGCTCTGTTTAGCCTTCGAACAAATAAATAAATAGGTGTGTTTTTTCCTGTGATAAATTGCTGCCCTGTTCAGGCTGTAATCCTGCTTTGCACCCAGGGTTTCAGAGTGGTGTCTTACCCACTACAACCTTGACCAAAATAAAGAAATCAGTAATAATAAATAAATGAATGAATAAATAAATAAATAAATAAATAAATAAATAAATAAATAAATAAATAAATAAATAAATAAATAGATTACTTTGTATTTGGACCATTTAGCAATTTAAATGTTTCAGTTTGAGTTAAATGATAAGAATCTGCCATTTATAATCACACGAGTCCACCAACCTGTTTACTTCTGCTCCTGTTGCCTGTACATCTCACTAATGTTTATAGTGTGTGGTGTATCTGTGATCTCTGTCATAAAGACAATGCAGAAACAGAGTAATAAAGAGTAACAAGAGCTGTAGAGGGAGCGAACAATACAAAAGAGGACATTAAACGCATGGCTGCGTTTTCCAGATGTTTTCCAGATGCAGGTAATTTATTTTTGGCCAGTTCCACCTGCTGTTCATTCTCGCTGAAGGTCATTCTCACTCACTCTCTGCATTCAAATCATTATCTATCTCTGAGCACCAATCAGTGGTCTGATGGGTCTTTATTCCAGTCACACAATCAAAAGCCGGACAAGTGCTTCTCTTTGTCCTGCTGACAGAACACTCACACATCCATCTACTGTTACATAAACATGACGAATCCATTATTCTCTTCACCACATCGCACAGCTCCATGAGAATAAAGAACCACAACAGCCTAAATGTGACAGATCACTGATGATTAGATAACTGCTTGCACCAACAACACTTTGACAGGAGAGCTGTCACCTTTGCCACTGAGTTGTAGTGCCAGGTGTAGCCCCACACCTGAATTTAAAATGAACCCAATTTGCATTATAGGTATCATCACAAACAACGCCACAAACAAAAAGGGTAATGGGAAAATAAAAGTAATAGCCAAAACAATTGAAACAACATGGGTGTTCAACAGCCCCAAACTGTCCTGATGAAGAGCAAGGACATGTGATGTGTGTATAGATGGACTGCCTATTGTTCTCCAATATGTCTCCATTATGTCTTCACCATATCCCCGTCATGTCCCTGTTACGTCTCCACCATGTGTCCATCATGTCTCCATCATGTCTTCTGGACTAGTAATCAGAAGGTCGCTGATTTAATCCCCATCACTGCCAGGTTACTGCTGTTGGGCTCTTAACCCTTAACTGCTCAGACTGTATACTGTAACTGTAATGTAAGTCGCTTTGGATAAAGGCGTCTGCTAATTGCTGAAAATGTAAATGTAAAATGTAAATAGTCTAACAGGGTTTGTCATTCGTGTTTCGATTCCAAAAAGAGTCGATTCTCTTACATATTGCGTTCAGAATTCAGAGTCGACTCAACAGACTAAATGAAGCTTTAAGTTGACAGATAATAATTATCATATTATTAATAATATAATAATAATAATGATAATAACGATGATAATAATAAGACAAGAATTATGTCTTAATTTAATTAAAACCAGAACTATTTTCGTGGAATCGACTCATAGAATCGATTCCATGTTTGCATTTTACACTCGTATTAGATAGTATAAGAGTCGATTCAAATATTCAAGGAAACAGACCTGAATTAAAAATTAATCCTATTTGCATTATAGGTATCATCACAAACAACGCCACAAACAAAAGGGTAATGGGAAAATAAAAAAGTAATAGCCAAAACAATTGAAACAACATGAGTCTTACAGTCCAACGCATACAGAACGACTGGTTTGTCCTTCGTGTTTCGATTCCAAAAAGAGTCGATTCTCTTATATATTGCGACTCAACAGACTAAATGAACCTGTTAAAGTTGACAAATAATAATCACAATATTATTAATAATTTTATAATAATAATAATAACAAGGATAATAACGATGATAATAATAAGAACAAGAATAATGTCTTAATTTCATTCAAACCAGAACTATTTTCGTGGAATCGACTCATTGAATCGACTCCATGTTTGCATTTTACATTCGTATTAGAATAAGAGTCGATTCAAATATTCAAGGAATCGAGAAGCGGAAACGCAGCGTTTCCGTGGAAACAAGACGCTTGTTGGTGTAAACGGATCATTCAAAACAAAACAGAGCAGCAGCTATAATAATAAAAATAATAATTTTAAAGACAATTAAGTGCATTTTAGATTAATACTTTAACTTATTGAGACCCTGTGTGGCGGCTTAAGTTTTAATTAATGTTTCAAAGTAGTTTGGACTCAGAAGCTTGTCAGAATGAGCAGGTAGGTTAACTAATGCTAATACTAACTACACATTAAATTGGAGTAAGATGACAGTGTTCCGTACAGTTAAAATGTGTTAATTATTATACAGTGGTACCTTGAAACTCAATGTCAATTGGTTCTGGGAGTGGCGTTGAGTTTAAAAGGCGTTGAGTTTCAAGGTCCCATAAGGATGTTCGTGAAACCTGTTAATGCGTTCCATGGTCCTGTGGAACTGCATATATTTTAGGATTATGTAAAATAATGGGGTTGTTTCTGACACTTATACACTGAAAATAACACAAATATAATATAAAAACGCTGAAATAAAAAGCGGATTCTCACAATTTCTCAGAACCCTGAGCTGTAACACAAGTTTAAAAGTGAAACAGAAGGAAAATCCAGATAAACACAGATACACGTGGAGCTTTCAGAGTGAATCTGATGGTTATTCCACACAAATGCAGTTTCATCTCATATGCACACTTTGATGACGTACTACCGCACCACTCAAGCCGAGCGCTGAACAAAGCGCTGTTCATTGTTAATTTAAAATTAAATAAATACATAAAAAAAAAAAAACTGAACACGTTGAATTTAGGGGAACAAATTTCTTGACGAAAGGTGTTGAGTTTCAAAGATTTTGAGTGTAGGGGACGTTAAGTTACAAGGTACCACTGTAAATGTATATTATTGGTCAAAACAAACTAAATACTTGCAGTGGACCACGAGTAAAACTGCTTATATTTTGCATTTTTCTTAAATGTATTACAATATTTTACATAAAAAATATCAAACCTCAAAGCTTTGCAGCAACTACATGATGACCAGAGTGGATCTTGTAGGTGCTGACAGTCATAGATGTTCCTCCACTGTCTCCTGACCTAAACCCCATCCAGCATTCATGGGGAGCTGGAAAACAGAAAGTCGAGCATTCAGTAACATCACAAGCTGCTCTCTGGAGTATTATGGAATCATGCTGAGAGAAAATAGAGAACATACCAAATTCTATGAAAGAAAATGTATTGTATTTAAATCAAGATGATCAACAAAATAGAGTTATTTTCACAAGAGGTCTCAATTCATACTCTAACTGAGCACTTTATTATGAACAACTATGCTACACCTACTATGTACAGTGTATCACAAAAGTGAGTACACCCCTCACATTTCTGCAAATATTTTATTATATCTTTTCATGGGACAACACTATAGAAATAAAACTTGGATATAACTTAGAGTAGTCAGTGTACAACTTGTGTAGCAGTGTAGATTTACTGTCTTCTGAAAATAACTCAACACACAGCCATTAATGTCTAAATGGCTGGCAACATAAGTGAGTACACCCCACAGTGAACATGTCCAAATTGTGCCCAAAGTGTCAATATTTTGTGTGACCACCATTATTATCCAGCACTGCCTTAACCCTCCTGGGCATGGAATTCACCAGCGCTGCACAGGTTGCTACTGGAATTCTCTTCCACTCCTCCATGATGACATCACGGAGCTGGTGGATGTTAGACACCTTGAACTCCTCCACCTTCCACTTGAGGATGCGCCACAGGTGCTCAATTGGGTTTAGTCCATCACCTTTACCTTCAGCTTCCTCAGCAAGGCAGTTGTCATCTTGGAGGTTGTGTTTGGGGTCGTTATCCTGTTGGAAAACTGCCATGAGGCCCAGTTTTCGAAGGGAGGGGATCATGCTCTGTTTCAGAATGTCACAGTACATGTTGGAATTCATGTTTCCCTCAATGAACTGCAGCTCCCCAGTGCCAGCAACACTCATGCAGCCCAAGACCATGATGCTACCACCACCATGCTTGACTGTAGGCAAGATACAGTTGTCTTGGTACTTCTCACCAGGGCGCCGCCACACATGCTGGACACCATCTGAGCCAAACAAGTTTATCTTGGTCTCGTCAGACCACAGGGCATTCCAGTAATCCATGTTCTTGGACTGCTTGTCTTCAGCAAACTGTTTGCGGGCTTTCTTGTGCGTCAGCTTCCTTCTGGGATGACGACCATGCAGACCGAGTTGATGCAGTGTGCGGCGTATGGTCTGAGCACTGACAGGCTGACCTCCCACGTCTTCAACCTCTGCAGCAATGCTGGCAGCACTCATGTGTCTATTTTTTTAAAGCCAACCTCTGGATATGACGCCGAACACGTGGACTCGACTTCTTTGGTCGACCCTGGCGAAGCCTGTTCCGAGTGGAACCTGTCCTGGAAAACCGCTGTATGACCTTGGCCACCATGCTGTAGCTCAGTTTCAGGGTGTTAGCAATCTTCTTATAGCCCAGGCCATCTTTGTGGAGAGCAACAATTCTATTTCTCACATCCTCAGAGAGTTCTTTGCCATGAGGTGCCATGTTGAATATCCAGTGGCCAGTATGAGAGAATTGTACCCAAAACACCAAATTTAACAGCCCTGCTCCCCATTTACACCTGGGACCTTGACACATGACACCAGGGAGGGACAACGACACATTTGGGCACAATTTGGACATGTTCACTGTGGGGTGTACTCACTTATGTTGCCAGCCATTTAGACATTAATGGCTGTGTGTTGAGTTATTTTCAGAAGACAGTAAATCTACACTGCTATACAAGCTGTACACTGACTACTCTAAGTTATATCCAAGTTTCATGTCTATAGTGTTGTCCCATGAAAAGATATAATGAAATATTTGCAGAAATGTGAGGAGTGTACTCACTTTTGTGATACACTGTATATGAAGTTTGTGGGCATACAATACCTGTAGCTCATCTGTTGCTCTGTACATTTTGTCACTCTTTTGTACTTCATTTATCAATCAATAGAGACCCCCATTGACCTAATATTAAATTAAATTCTCAGCACGCACTGATCTAACACAGTGATGACATGATAGAGTTTGTTAATCTGGTAGGAGTGTAGCAGGTGCAGCATTGTTGTTGGGATTTTTAAATCCTGTTTGACCATACTCACCATACATTTACAATAGGGGACAGATCTGGACTACAGGCAAGTAAGTCAAGCATGCAAACTGACATTGTCTGACCGAAGTAACAATTTTCGATGCACCCCCATACCACGTATGTTGGCTTTTGCATGTTTTGCAAACTGTCCCAACCAGAAATAGGGTTTGTATGTACCTAAATGGCATTCTTAATAAAATGCTCAGTGGCTATGTGCTTTAAATGGGAGATTATTCAAAGAGACTTTCTTTTCTTTTTTTAGGTTAGCATGTGTCGGGAAGTCCTCAAAGGTAAGAAACTAATTCATTGCTGGAAGATTTTAGTCAGAAATGGTCCCACACTAAGCTCTAGTTAACAATTTAGCTGTGCACTTTAGCACTATCAAAATAATTTGGAATCTATTTTGCGTGTGCAGATTTATAAATTATAAATTTTGTTAACAAGCTAAGCAGACTTGGCTCCAATAAAAAATGAGAAACCCAAAATAGGGGCTATTTACAGACATCTAATAATGAAATTCAGCCTTCTAGTAACTCACTACATTTTATTAAATCAAGTTGGATACTATCGTATTTAATTTTAGCTGATACAGTGCTATAGTAAGAGCCTCTGTGAAGTACAGGCTCTTTATATAACACAGCACTTGTGCTGTTAGTCACAGATGCAAGTTCACACTTCACATTTACAGGAATAACGGTTAAAAAAGCAGCATTTGCCTATTTTGTCTGACTGATTTATTGGAAGTTGCTGATTGCTGAGATTTCATTACAATAAATATAACAACTTGCTGACCAGATCTTTATCCTGTATGAAGCGACTTGGAACACAAAGAAACAAATATCAATCCTATTGGTACACAAAGAAACGCACAGTGTGATTCTGATAAAAACTGTGGTCTTCTGCTCTACAGTATATGTGCTCTTTATTTTCTAATAAAAGTCTTATACTTAATTCCTCTGTTTATTTCATCATTAATTATTCCGTTATTTATATTTTATTTTTGCTTACAGGATGCAGCAGCTGTAAAAGCAGTAGCCCCGAAACCAGAAGGTAATCATAAAGAATTATAGAGCAGCTTTACCTATAAAACATGTCTTACAGACTAATATCGTCCTTACAAGCTGTATTGCATCATAAAAATAGACACGCTGAAGTAAATCATTATAGATCTCTGATGTTTCTTATGAGCCCTAGAGAAATCAAATTAGTAAATGTCATTTTTTGTTTGTTTTTTTATTATTTACAGATACCCCAGCAAGCAAATCACTCCAACTAAAAACACAGTAGGTTATAAAACTGGCATTGTGGATTCATAGGTATGTTTTGGATCAGCTGTACTGTTGTGGAAGCCAGTCTATTTTCATTCCTCTAAACATCAGTAACATTTTCAGTTCCACTGGCTGCTACACAACTCCAGAGCATCATAGACCCAACATGAATGCGTAACCGTTGCCGTTTACTGTTTAGTTGGTCAGTATTGAATGTCATTTTTGTCCTTAGAATATCTAAGACCCCACATACTTCACGGTCAGAGGAGAGGCAGCATCCATTGATCTCTGATGAGAGAGGAAACGTCAGAGGAAACACCAGGTAAACATGTTTATTGTTTCCTACAGTGTGTTTATTTTTTCATCATTGTACTGACTGTATTACCCAAAATCCACAAACCTCATTTACGGAAAAGTTGAGGCAAAATAAGAGTAAAAAATTATATATATCTACTTCAGGGTGGCAGTGGATCCTGGTCCCAGGAAAGATACCCTGGGCATCAGGAGGAACTCCCACCCCGATGAGACAGCAGTAAACCACAGAGCCTCTCGGTATTTCATCTTTTTTCTTTGTACTTTTTCATACACAGTACGTTGTTGCAGGATTTGTATTTTTATTTTTGGATCATTTAGCTAGAAGTGCACAAATTTTTACATAAAACTGTAGCTAAACTACAAGGTACTCTAGAAAATATGTCCTGCAGACAGATATTTGTTTTATTATCTCCCATAATGTTGTATATTTACTGTTCAGTTAGCAGTTTTGGATGTTATTTTTGTCTTTAGAACACCTAATACCCCACAGAGTTCACGCTCAGAGGAGAAGCAGCATCCATTGATCTCTGATGAGAGAGGAAACACCAGGTAAACATGTTTATTGTTTCCTACAGTGTGTTTATTTTTTCATCATTGTACTGACTGTATTACCCAAAATCCACAAACCTCATTTACAGAAAAGTTGAGGCAAAATAAGAGTAAAAAATTATATATAATAAGTAAACCTTATTATTTCATCTTTTTTCTTTGTACTTTTTCATACACAGTACGTTGTTGCAGGATTTGTATTTTTACTTCTGGATCATTTAGCTAGAAGTGCACAAATTTTTACATAAAACTGTAGCTAAACTACAAGGTACTCTAGAAAATATATATAAAAAAAAAAAAAATATATATATACAGTGTATCACAAAAGTAAGTACACCCCTCACATTTCTGCAAATATTTTATTATATCTTTTCATGGGACAACACTATAGACATGAAACTTGGATATAACTTAGAGTAGTCAGTGTATAACTTGTATAGCAGTGTAGATTTACTGTCTTCTGAAACTAACTCAACACACAGCCATTAATGTCTAAATAGCTGGCAACATAAGTGAGTACACCCCACAGTGAACATGTCCAAATTGTGCCCAAAGTGTCAATATTTTGTGTGACCACCATTATTATCCAGCACTGCCTTAACCCTCCTGGGCATGGAATTCACCAGAGCTGCACAGGTTGCTACTGGAATCCTCTTTCACTCCTCCATGATGACATCACAGAGCTGGTGGATGTTAGACACCTTGAACTCCTCCACCTTCCACTTGAGGATGCGCCACAGGTGCTCAATTGGGTTTAGTCCATCACCTTTACCTTCAGCTTCCTCAGCAAGGCAGTTGTCATCTTGGAGGTTGTGTTTGGGGTCGTTATCGTGTTGGAAAACTGCCATGAGGCCCAGTTTTCGAAGGGAGGGGATCATGCTCTGTTTCAGAATGTCACAGTACATGTTGGAATTCATGTTTCCCTCAATGAACTGCAGCTCCCCAGTGCCAGCAACACTCATGCAGCCCAAGACCATGATGCTACCACCACCATGCTTGACTGTAGGCAAGATACAGTTGTCTTGGTACTTCTCACCAGGGCGCCGCCACACATGCTGGACACCATCTGAGCCAAACAAGTTTATCTTGGTCTCGTCAGACCACAGGGCATTCCAGTAATCCATGTTCTTGGACTGCTTGTCTTCAGCAAACTGTTTGCTGGCTTTCTTGTGCGTCAGCTTCCTTCTGGGATGACGACCATGCAGACCGAGTTGATGCAGTGTGCGGCGTATGGTCTGAGCACTGACAGGCTGACCTCCCACGTCTTCAACCTCTGCAGCAATGCTGGCAGCACTCATGTGTCTATTTTTTAAAGCCAACCTCTGGATATGACGCCGAACACGTGGACTCAACTTCTTTGGTCGACCCTGGCGAAGCCTGTTCCGAGTGGAACCTGTCCTGGAAAACCGCTGTATGACCTTGGCCACCATGCTGTAGCTCAGTTTCAGGGTGTTAGCAATCTTCTTATAGCCCAGGCCATCTTTGTGGAGAGCAACAATTCTATTTCTCACATCCTCAGAGAGTTCTTTGCCATGAGGTGCCATGTTGAATATCCAGTGGCCAGTATGAGAGAATTGTACCCAAAACACCAAATTTAACAGCCCTGCTCCCCATTTACACCTGGGACCTTGACACATGACACCAGGGAGGGACAACGACACATTTGGGCACAATTTGGACATGTTCACTGTGGGGTGTACTCACTTATGTTGCCAGCTATTTAGACATTAATGGCTGTGTGTTGAGTTATTTTCAGAAGACAGTAAATCTACACTGCTATACAAGTTGTACACTGACTACTCTAAGTTATATCCAAGTTTCATGTCTATAGTGTTGTCCCATGAAAATATATAATGAAATATTTGCAGAAATGTGAGGGGTGTACTCACTTTTGTGATACACTGTATATATATATAAACATTTATATACCAATAATCAATTTCAGGGTGGCAGTGGATCCATGTCCCATGAAAGATACCCTGGGCACCAGGAGGAACTCCCGCCCCGATGAGACAGCAGTAAACCACAGAGCCTCTCGGTATTTCATCTTTTTCTGTGTACTTTTAAGAATCTTTTAGATTTCTTTTAAAAATCTTTTAATTGTTTTTTATTATTATTATTATTTGAGTATCCATCATAAAACCCGTGTTAAAACAGGACAGCATGGGTCATTCCGAAATTTTGATCTGCTTCTGATGAAGCCATTCTTTTTGTTGATGTGGAGGTGTGCTTTGGGATTGTTGTCACATGTAGTAGACAACCAGTACCTGCTATAAATACCTGCACCCTCTTTAATGTTGCTTTAATGTAATCTTGCTTGTTTTCTTGTATTTTTGTCAGTTTTTGGAGGAACATTTAGTTCTTAGTAATGTGCCATATTTTACTAAGTTAATGTAATTGATGTCAGGTTACTGATAGTATTAAACATGAGTTTGAATGTGATTGGTTTATTCTGAATGCAGCTTCATCCCTGGTATAAGAGGATGTGCAAACTTATGCCTACACATTATTTTAGTTTCTTATTTTCAATTACCCCTCTTTGTGACTGAGTTTTTTCAATTCAGTTGCACAGAATATAGGTCACAATAAAGGTGGAAATAAATCTGAATTGATTTATCTTGGTTTGATTTTTTACATCACAAAATCCTGGCATTTTAACAGGAGTGTGTAAACTTTTATTTTCACCATAAGTATTGATGTTTTTCTGCATATCACGGATCATTTACCATAATACATACTGGGTCTATCACATGCTCTAGAATTCATGTATTCATAGCGTGGGTATGAATTCTATAAAACAGAAATGGCAGGATCGTTTCCTGTCTGTGTTCATGCTTGTGCTGTGGTTTATGAGCTGTAGATGCTTATGGCATTTATTCTCTGCACGAAGCGCGACTCCATTATGTTTTACAATCCCTCTTCTCAGGAGTGAAGCAGGTCCACTTTTAAACCCTCCGTCCCCAGCTGACAAAACCCCACATGGTCAAGACAAACCACCAAAACACTTTCCTCCTGTTCATGCAGGTACTGAAGCCTTTTCACACGTCATATTCAGAAAACACACTCCACAGAATCTTCTAAAATGTGAAATGTTTACTGTAGTGTTTTCATCTATCTGCTAATAAGCCAGTATTATATAAACCATTGACCATGACATCATGATCAGGGTTGCAGGGGGTCTAATAACACTGTACACAGGGCAGGATTACACCCTGGACAGACAACCAATCCTTCACACCACAAAACACACTCACAAGCATGTAGAACCTTCCAAAAGCATTGACATTTAAATGGAATCGTCATTATTGTCTCTGCTACCCCCGATTTGTTGCAGCTTTTATTCTTAGTGCAGGGTTTACCGCAATATATTGGAAGAATGTATGCCGATTCAATCGAAAGAGCATTTGTGAGGTGAGACAGTGATGATGGACAAGGCATAGATCGAAATCAGTGATCCAAATCATCACAAATACACTATATAAGCAAATTTATATGGACATCTGGCATGAGCTTGTTAGACATCACATTTCAGAAACAAGTGATATTAAAATACAGTGTCCTTGATGTGATCTTTTCAGCTAGAACAAGCTTCTACAGGACTTGTACAGAGCTTCTACTACTGAAATATGTCTGTGGGACTTTGTTCCACTTTAGTCAAAAGAGCTTTTGTTTTACCTTACTTGATGATCCAGTTAATTCCAAAACTCTTCAGCTGGGCTGAGATCAGGGCTCTGTGCAGACCACTGGAGTTTCTTTAAACTGAGCTTTTCTTCATGTCTTTATAGACCTTTGTCCACAGGGGCACAGTCACGCTAGAACAGGAAAGAGCCTCCCCTAAACTGGTGCTGCATATTCTTAGTCCGGGGTTTACCGCAATATTTTGGAAGAATGTATGGGGCTTGAACCAGTGACCTTTTGATTACTAGTCCAGTACCTTAACCACTAGGCTACAACTGCCCATCAAAAGCTCTATTTTAATACCATTTCAGAAACAAATTGTATTAAAATAGTGTCCTCTTTGTGATCTTTTCAGCTAGAACAAGCTTCTACAAGACTTTAAAGTATGTCTGTGGGAATTTGTTCCACTTTAGTCAAAAGAGCTTTTGTATTACCTTAATTGATGTTCCAGTTCATTCCAAAACTCTTCAGTGGGGCTGAGGTCAAGGCTCTGTGCAGACCACTGGAGTTTCTTTAACCCGAGTTTTTCTTCATGTCTTTATAGACCTTTGTCCACAGGGGCACAGTCACGCTAGAACAGGAAAGGACCTTCCCAAAAATGGTTGCTTTAAATTTTGAAGCATTTATATAACTAATTTTTTACATCTGTTAGCAATTGTTGTGGTTTTGTCCATATAGTGCTTGTTCAGTGGGCTTAAGGTCAGAACGACTGAAGTTCCTCCACACTTATCACACTATGTCATTACAGACGATGCTGTGTGCTTAGGGGCTCAGTCATGCTGGAACTAGAAAGTTCTGAAGCATTCAATGTATTTAGTGTAATTGATTTTATATGCCTATTAGCAATGGATGTGGTCTACAACACCCATTGCTAGTAGTCAGGAAGGACGTCCACATACTTTGGCCATATGTTTCACGTGTGTAGAAGTTTGTTTGGGGCATACCTATAGCAGGTGAAAAATAAACCAATACCATTAATGAGCAATCCATTTATGATCTAGTATAAAGATAGTGGCAAGATCTTCCACTATGCATCGTTTTCCCCCAGCATATGTCAAACAAATTAGAGTGACCATATTTTCAATAGATTAATGGGATTACTTTTTTTAAGTTTACAGGTCTAAAGTTTACATACACATAAGAGAAACATATGTCATGGCATCCCTGTGTTTTTTAATGACTTTTAATAAACTGTTTAAATAATTCATTCATGGAAAAACAGTCAAGTCAAATTTATTTATATAGCGCTTTCTACAATAGACATTGTCTCAAAGCAACTTTACAAAATCCAGGACCAACAGACAAAAAAACCCTATTGAGCAAGTCGAGGGCGACAGTGTCAAGGAAAAACTCCCTTAAAATTACAGGGCGAAACCTTGAGAGGAACCAGACTCAGCAGGGACCTCCATCCTCCTCTTTGGGTGGCCTGGAGGAAACTTTAAATAAATAGGATTTACACAAATCATACAAACACAAAATTAAATTGAACTGAAAGTTGTAACTAGCAAAAACAATAATTGGAGTTCTTCATTGTTCAGTCCAGTCTGTGATGAAGTCCGTTGTAAAGTATGGACATTTTACATTTTACATTTACATTTTCAGCATTTAGCAGACGCTCTTATCCAGAGCGACTTACAGAAGCGCTTCCATAGTGAACATTTCATTCCTTAAGTTTAGATAGACAACAGTCGAAGAACACAACTCTGCTAAAACCTGTTAGAACCAAAGTGCCTTTTTTTTTTTTTTTTTTTTTTTAATGAAAAAGATTGGAATAAAGTGTTAGTAAATAAGTACAAATAAGTACATTTTAGGTGCAAACATGCCAGGTTTCCGTCACATCTAGTAGGAGCAGCATTGTTGGCACTGCAGTCTCGACTTGCAGTCTTTAACCTTGAACCTCGAGAGGGTGAACAGGTTTCCGTCAGAACCACCTCGGGGTAAAACAACAGAAGATGTAGTTACAATGTGAAATCGTTAAGAGTAAAATATCAGTTTTACAGAGAGTAGCTTTACACTCCGGCACCCCTAATTATTACAGCATAACTAAGTTTGCTTGTTTAACAGGTATTTTAATCTTAAGACTGCTATACAGGTGTACTGGTGTATGTAAACTTTTGATCTTAACTGTATTCCTGGAGTATAGATAATACGCTCATAGAGTCTGCACATGTACTTCAGAGTTATGAGTCTTGTGTTTGCAGAAGATAACTGTGTCAGTGAGTACATGGAGCAGAGAAATGAACCTGCACTCCAAAAAACCCAGTACCAAGAATTACCAAAGTGTCCAAACGACCAAAGCACAGGAGAGGAAGAGAACGAAGATGAAGAAAAGTGTGGAGAGGATGAGGACACCGCTGAATTTCCTGCTCCCCTTGAGCTACTTGCAGAGGTGAGGAACCCACCAGACTTGCTCATCATTTCGTCAGCAACACATCGTAAAAAGGTAGTAAAAATAGTAACGTTGTGTGTTATGGTTTCTGTTGTAGTTCCTAAAAGCAGTGATGGAAAAAAACTATATACTCGCCAAGAAACTCTGCCAAATGAGTAAGTACATGTGGACTAGTAAAGATAAATTCAGGGATTTTAATAGGCAAACTCAAGACAAAATTGATACCAACCAAATACAAGACAAATTCCAGACGTATAAAGAACAGGCCAACGTATGAACACAACTTTTAATGGCTGCAAAGGGAACAAGATTTGACCAGGATGTTTTTAAATCTAAAATAAATATTTTACTGAACAAGACAAGACCACTTCCTATACCAGTTCATAACAAGCCAAAATTAAGATGCTTAATATCATAGAGCAAGTCTTTAACTGGCCAAGACCAACATATAACCAAAATCAAGACCAAAACAAACACAAACAAGAAACAAACAAATATGGGCTCAACAAAAAACAATTACCAATCAGAACTTAAGGAAAACAGGCATCAGGACTCTTCTGTACCTGCACCAAGGTGATACATTGAACTGAGACTAGAACCTGTATTTGAGTAAGGAAATGTTTACTTCTATATGTGGGCGGCACGGTGACTAAGTGGGTAGCGCTGTCACCTCACAGCAAAAAGGTCCTGGGTTCGATCCCCAGGTGGGGCATGCAAGTGAGGTGAACTGGAGACACTAAATTGTCCATGACTGTGTTTGATGTAACCTTGTGAACTGGTGAATCTTGTGTAATGAGTAACTACCGTTCCTGTCATGAATGTAACCAAAGTGTAAAACATGACGTTAAAAGGCTAATAAACAAGCAAACTGCTATATGTCGCTCTAGAGAAGAACGTCTGCTGTAAATGTAAAAATGACCAAGACTTTAATGGTCAAGATAAGACCCAAACCTTTAATGGCCTTGACCAAGATGTTTGATGGCCAAGACTAAGTTTGGACTAACCAGAACGATACTTTTAATGATCAAGACTCAGAACAACCAAAACTAAGACAAGATTAATATCATTAACAGTCAAGATTCATAACACAAGCCTTACGAAGATGAGACAGTAGTCTTAAAACTGGTTTTAAGACCAAGACCTGTCTTGAGAAGTACAACCCTGGTAATACTACTGTATGGATTTAATTAGAGTAAAGCAGTGAACTAGAAATGCATCACACCTTCACTATTTATTGTTTGTCTCCGTTTGGTAATTAGGTTCCAGGCTGTGCGAAGCACATGTCTAGTCTAGAGTCTAGAGTTTGTTCATCAGATTATTTCTTAACAGAAGTTTATTTAATTGGTTATTTTAGGAAAGAACACAACTATTTAGCTTTTTTTTATTATTTGTTTTTTATTTTAGTTCTGATTTATGAACCAGAAAACGCAGAAGCCAAGCACTTTCTCCCTCTCATTGAAGAGAGGCTTCTGATCGGTGAGGCAAAATTCTACCTTTTTCTCTCTGCTTTCATCTTCTTCACTTTCTCTTTTTCTTTGTGACAGACTGTATTAGCATCTAATAGTCATAAATCTTCTTACTACCCTGCTGTAACCACTGAGGTAGCAGGTCTACCATATACTGAAATAAACGATCGTATTACAATCAAGCTCAGAAATTAAGCTTCTAAAATTTTTGCTAATTGACAAATGGGAACGAAACATGTGGACTGTACAGTACGGTTTATGATGAGTGTCCATCTGATCACTGTAGAAGAAGCACAGGAGGATACCTGCAGTGATGACAACACATCTGATGATAACGGCAATGAAGGCAGCACTGACGACGATGATGATGGTGACGATGAAAGCTCAGATTCTGACACAGACTCTTCTGATTGCAGCACATCATCATCTGATGTAGAGGAGAAAAACATCAGCCAGCACCAAACAGCTTCTCTTTCTCCATAGCTTCGACATCTATTCATAACATCACATTATATATTTATAAGTTAGTTTTATTCATTATGATAGTATTTACATGGAAATAACATCAGTATCAAAATTGCAATTTTTCTAAAGACTTATTTTCCTCTATGCAGAAATTTTATATAGCAAACAGTCAGTTTGCTTCTCAGGGTGATGATTCACTTCTAGCAAAATTCATCTGTAAAATTAAATCAGTAAATAAATGTCAAATAAAAAGAATGTATTTGGCTGAAACCGACCATAAAATTAATAATACAGCTCAACCACATTTAGATATTTATATTTCTTTATATATTTTTCCTAATATGTGTTGGTCTTTCTAAAATAAGACCAACATTGTGAAAAGACGATGACTTGTGTCTCTCTAAAATCCCAGTATATGCCTCAGTGTCAGTGGTACCTTGTATGCAAATAACACACGTCATAAGCACTGATTCAGATGACAGATGTTGGCTTCAGCACCTTTCACTAATAACAGTCTGGATGGTCCATTTTTCCTGAAAACAAACTAAACCATGGACTCATATGACCACAGCACACATCTCCACTCGTCTTTTGGACCATCTGAGATGCCTTTTGGATCTGGCTTTAGGTAAGATTCTCTTACCTGTTGAGAATTACCTGCTTAATGTGGAATGTTGCCAAACAGTGATGGAACTAAAATATTCTTAAACTTTTCACTCTTATTTTGTGTGTTTTAAGCATTCAATAAAGTTGATCAGTGAAAACACTGGAAATCTTTTCTTTCTGCTTCCATCAGTTAAATAAAGATTCAAGAGAATAAACAAACCTCAGATTATTATTTTTTTCTATTTTATTTACGCATTTTCTCTCCCCAATTTAGCGAAGTGAGTTTGTCTTCTGCTGCTGGTGGATCCCTGATTGCAGTCGTGGTGGGTATATTGCTGCTCACGGCTCCTCCGACCCACGCGCAGCTCTTAGCAGAAGCCTTTTTTCACCTATGCATTCTGCACAGGCGTGTCTCTATCTGCTAATCAGGGTCCTTACACAGCGTTTAAAGATCCCACCCACATAGTCTAGTCATCCCGCCCTAGCAGAACCGTGTCTACTGCAGGCACTTCTGATTATGCCCGCTAGATGGCGCCCAGCCGACTGCTGGCAATGCCGAGTTTTGAACCGAGGAGTTCAGAATCTCGGAGCTAGCGTGCTAGCAGAATATCCCGCTGCGCCACCTGGGCGCCTACCCCAGATTATGCTTTACCGCATTTTAGAAAACCTGTGCTGTCTCTCTAATAAACTCCTTCCTAATCTCACCCATCCTCAGCACTCCCAACGAGAATCGCAGCATCTGATGCTGATTATTTTCAGTGGAACTGAAGAGTGCCCGGGTGGCACAGCAGTAAATCAGGGGCTGTGGGCGTTTATGCTTTTTCAGTTAAAAAAGTCACAATTGCCGCTCAGGTGGCACAGCGGTAAAACACACTAGCACACCAGAGCTGACATTTTTAACTCTTTGGTTCGAAACTCAGCTACATGGATTGGAACAACGATTGGCTTGTTGTTCATACAGAGTGGGGAAAAAAGCCGGATATGGACCTCATAACTGGTGCAATTACGACCTCTGCTGGCTGATTGATGGTGTCTGCACAGAGTTGAGAGATAATGCGATCAGGGTGTGACTCTGTACACAAAGCTGATCTGCATATGAACTCGCCTCGTGCAGGTGAAAAGATGTAGTCAGCTACTGCACACGCATCGGAGGGGGCGTGTGTCAGTCTCCCTCTCCTCAATCGGGGCAGGGGTCAGCACCAGTGGAGAGGAACCATAACGCAATTAGGTAAAAATTGAACGCGCTAAAAAAATCAGGAGAAGAAGGGGAGAGAATGCATTATTAAAAAAAAGTTCGAATTCATCAGAAAGGTGTTCAGTAATAGTGAGGTCCTCCACACTCATCAAACTATATTTTTATGGATCTTACTTTGTCCACAAGGTCACAGTCTGGAATGGTCACAGGAACTGGAATGAAACTTTCCAAACTTTTGGAAGTGTGTCATTTATTGATAGAATTGATTGTATACACCTGCTAACAACAGGTGCATCTGAAACATCTGTTTCTATGTTCAGAAGAGGTGAGTGCATACTTGTGGCTACATACCCTGTGTGGTTTTGTGTGTCGCCCCTGGTGGTGGGTACGTGTAACTGTATAAGCACCACTGTGAATTAGATTTTTGGGTTGTAATAAATGTAGTAGTTAGATTGTAGGGGCTGGATGTTTTGGTCGTAAACAAGTGAAATAACATGTGGGGGGAGGAGGGGACAGTCTGAAATCAAACCCCAGAAATAAGATGTCATTAATGGGATCCCCTCCATCTCTTAAATTTACCCTCCTAGCCCCACCCCTCTCTGTCTGATATGATGGATGCTTTGGTGAGGCTGAAACTTGTCTGTACCCCTCAGTGTGGGCAGTAATGGTTCTGTAAAGCTGAAGTGACAGTGCCTGTACCCCTCGTCGTGCAGCCCGCAGCACAGAGTGCATGTTGCTCACCCCGCTGCACATTTTGGGGTGACTCACGCGTAAATGCGCGCGCAGGCGTGCGCGTGAATCGGATAAATTGAGACGATTCAGGCTTGGAAAGTGGAAATCAGAACTGGAACACACTGGCTGACTGGCTGGCTGCTGGGGGTTCGTCCTGTGGAGCATTCTGATCTGAGAATTAGCTGATTTGAAGCTGCAGTATATTCACACACTTCGGTATTTGTGCTTCACACAGAGCTGGAACTAAGTGTCTGAAACACACCTGTAACCGGTAAGATGCGTTTACTGCACATTCACTGCACATTTACTGCTGTGTGATTTGCGTGAAAATGAAAGAATGCATATAGTATTGCATTGCTATTGCACATGATTCTAAGAGCTGGTCGAATGTATGAACAGTAGTGCATTGTGTGTACATTTTCAATCACTTAAAAACTCATTTACATATTTTTTTTGTGGTTGTGTGCGTGTGTGCGCGTGTTTTTCCCCCAAATAGGTCAATAAAACACTTATGTTTCGGCTCATTTGAAACACAGAATCATTTACCACATGAGTGCAGTGTTCATTAATTTTCTGTCTGACAGTGATTGATGTGTGCGCTTTATAAACAGCAGCTTAATAGAGGAATCAATACAAAACCTGAAGCAAGAACTCGTTCAGAAGACACTTACCTGCACACATATCCAAAAATAAAAAGAGAACTTTAATCAGAGCTTGTTTTTTTTATTTGAATGTGTTTAAGCTGTAAATCTACAGTGTTGAGTTCAGTGTAATAAACTAGACCTGATTTATGACGGACTATCAAAAATATCTCACCTATGAAAACCTCACAGCGCCAGAATACTGGACAGTTTTAACCACAGGAGGATAAATAAGAAATAAAACGAAAATAAACAATTAAGTGATTAAATGAGCTTAGAATCTTTCCTTAATTTTCCTTCATTTTAATCATTTGCACCGATTCACACATATTGATTATAAGTGATGTAGCTGAAGAGATTAAACGAAGGATTTGGTGGCGAATGGAAATTGCTGAAGAATATAAAATAAAAAATATATATATTAATTGACAAGGAGTTTGTTGAGTTACAGTTTATTTTGAAACAATAATGTGCAACATATTAAATGCAAACTGGAACATATAATGTTGTTTTTACATCAGACTGAAATGCAACTGAAACTTCTTTAGGGCGACGGACATCAAGCATGTTTAATTTCGTTTTTTCTTTATAATTTGTTTAGATACCTGTTTTGATTTGTGTCTATAAACAGTTTAAATTATCTTCATGCACTGATATCAGTATCCAGTTATACATTATAGATGCATGAGGATTTTAACCAAGTCATTTCTGTTGCACCCTGATCACAAAATCGTTTTGCGATTATATTTTAAGTGATCATTAAAAATGTCTGTTTTAGTAAATCAAATCAAGTAAAATAATACACAATATATAATGTAAGAACTGGAGCATACATTTAGGTTATAATTAAAAAATAAATGAGATGAGGATGTAAATACATATTTTTTATAGGTCTGCATTAATTGGACCAATCATAATTTACTCATTTATGTTTTTTTGTGTTTTTTTAATAATTGACAAATCAGTCGTCATTCAGTAAATGAATAATGTGTTTTATCTGATAAAAAGGTGAATCATGGAACACACTAACACAACATTTGCCTAAAGGTGACAATAAAAATATTCTGTCATTAAGAAAGATTCGTGCTTATATTAACATCCGTTCAGTCAAAAAAACGTCGTTTCTCAGCACACCGACTAAATATTAAAATAAAATACAATAAAGGGTTTAATTTGCTTTTTTTTTTTTTAAAGAAAAACTGCATTAATGTTTATTTAATAAAGAGGTTTTTGTAATGCAGGGGCGTCAGGCACTATTTTAGGGGAGCATCTTTCACATCTTTCACATCTTGTTGCCCTCAATCACATCAGCCTTGCCAGATCATTAAGCCTCAATTGGGCGGTTTGTCTAAGCTAGAGTCTCAGAAACTGAAGTACTAAAATGTACATCTTCATGTCACTGGGATGGAAAACCGATCTAGTACATGTTCTCTGGATGTTCAAACATAAAAAAAATACAATAGAAAATATTCCACCATAAACTAAATATAGATGCCTAATACATTTGTACCTTAAATGACTTGTATGTTTCTTTCTGTTTTTAAAGAACCACTTTTGGATACGACATAAAATACGACATAAATTGTAAATTTATATATATAAATTTTATATATAAATATTAATTTATAATTAAATAAATACTCTAATAAAAAATAAAGGACTCTTGAGCCCGTACACGGATTTTATTTTTAATTACATTTAATTACATTCTTTATTTTTAAACCTCATTTTTAAATACATTACTGGTCATCAACTGATGTAAAACTGATAAAATAATCACGTTTATTGGAAGCTGTATAAAACACACAGGAACGTCCAACACAAAGTCAATTTATTTTTAAATAGCAGAAAAATCTATCTAAAAATAATCTGTACCATTATTTCTAAATATTTTTATGTATTGTGTTTGTATAATAAAAGGAAAAAACTGACCTCACAAAAATTGAATTGAGGTGAATGATTTTAGGTAAAAAGCGGTTTGGAATGTCAGCTGATTTATTTCTGCCTGACAGTAACATCACTGGTTCTGTTTCTCTCTTTTCACTGATTTTAGGAAAAAACTGTGGAATTTTCTTAGTGATCTGAAGCTCAATAATCGTGACTGTTCTCACTTACAGAATTATTTAACAGATGTTCTAAATATTTTATATTACAAGGAATCTAAAATACTGCTCATGTACAGTATAACATCTACACATTAATAACCATGACCCTGTTGCGTCCTCAGTTTAAAATAAAGTCATTAAAATACACTTCTGATTTTTTTTTTTGCCTCTTCAAGTGACGATTTAAAAAAATTAGATTGATATTTTTGTGTCTTCTCAGTGGGTGAACATCTGATCATCTGATGATGATGGAGGCTTCGGCTTCATCCTCCTCCGCCGCCGCCGAGGATCAGAGCTCATCTAATCTCCGACCTCCAGCTTCCTGTGAGTACACACACACACACACACATACACGTTCAACTGGAAGTTTAGAAAATTATTACGTGGTATAAACGGTCTGTTATTTGGGTGAAGGGTGGAAACCGGAGCACCCAGCACGAAACACGCGAGGTTCCTCACAGGCGGTGGATGTGGGCAATGTTTAAACCCTGGTCCCCAAACCTGGTGCTAATTAATATAATAATAAACAACAACAACAACAGTAATAATAATAATAATAATAATAATAATTGCAGTGGTGCTGCACAACAACATGAGTCGTGCGATCCTGTATCTGCTCTTTGTAAGGAGCTTTAAATGTTCTTCCCTCATTTTTCAGCAGGTAGTCCGGTTACCTTCTTAAATTGGCTGCTCTAAGTTGCTGCACATGTATGAGTGTGTGATGCCCTGTGACAAATCGGCACTCCGTCCTGTATTTGTACCAGGACCACCGGGACCCTGACAAGGAAAGGGTTAGCTTAGCAAAAAATAGATCAACGGATGAATGAACAAATGAATAAACAATACTTCTACTGCTACTACTATTATTACTACAGATAATAATTATAAAAAATATATAATATAATAATAAATATAATAAAAAAATATTAAAAACAATAAATAATAATAACAATAATAATAATAATAACATTCAATCTATGATAAGAACATTTGATAAAGACAAATTAAAGGCAATTATTGGAATTAAATGTTTAATTTTTTATTGCATTTATTTGTTTTAATACAATAATTATTAATACAATAATAAAGCACAGATTTGCTCTGAGTTTGTGACTTGTGCAGGTCATTATGTGCTGATGTTCTAATAATGGCTCTTGAATTTGGTTCACATGAATGGAGCTCTCACTGGAGTGCGCCTGTGCAGTTCAGATAGTCTGTAATGGCTCAGAAAGCATAATGAGTGAAATGAGGGAAATCATCCTCTATAACAGGGGTGTGAATATTAATGCAGCTCACCCGCTTTATCAGTCTAAAACAGAACCTGACGCACTAACAGACTCAAATCCGCTTCGTTTAAAGCTTTTCCTTTCATTTAAATACGAAAAGCGACCGGAATTCCTTCTGTAAAACACAAATCCAGCACGATGTGATGCTGTTGCTTAGAAACAGCAGATTTTGCTCCTTCATACTCGGTGTAATTGGCCAATTTATGGCAATTTTCCTCTGATAGAAAGACTCAGAAAAGTGAGAGCGCGAGAGTCCATCCGAGAGTGTATATACGTATATTACTCTCTCTCTCTCTCTCGCTCGCTCGCTCGCTCTCTCTCTGTGTGTGTGTGTGTGTGTGTGTGTGTGTGTGTGTGTGTTTCTATTATCTTTTTGCCAGTCTCCATCTCACGATTACTGATCCGTAAGAACCACACACACACACACACATTCACCCCCCATCACACACTCGAGCGCACACACGGTTATGTTTTATGTCATTGTGCGGTGTTTCCAATAGACTGTGCTTTACTGTATCTCAAAAATGAAGTTAACCTACAAATGTTTACATTATTATTATTATTATTATTATTGTTGCTGTTAATATATTTTGTTATTATTATTTAGTGTTGGTATTTATTTTTATTGGTATTATTATAGCTACAATTGGTCATTATTATTAAAATTATAATTAGGCAGTTGTAGCCTAGTGGTTAAGATACTGGACTAGTAATCTAGAGGTCTGGTTCAAGCCCCACCACTGCCAGGGTGCCACTTTTGGGCCCTTAAGCAAGGCCTTTAACCCTCAATTGTTTAGACAATATGTGACACTACTGTAAGTCGATTTGGATAAAAGCATCTGCTAAATGCCGAAAATGTAAATTTAATAACTTTTATTTTAACTAATTTTAATTATTGTTTCAATTTATTATTATTATTATTATTATTATTATTATCAGTAGTAGCATTATTTAATAATATTATTACTATGATTTGTTGTCATTATTGTACTTAATTTTTATATTATTATTATTATTATTATTATTATTAACAATAACAACAACAGCAATAATAATAATAACAATAATAATAACAATAATAATAATACCAACAACAACAACAACAATAATAATAACAATAATAATAATACCACCAACAACAACAACAATAATAATAATAATAATAACAATAATAATAACAATAATAATAACAATAATAATAGTAATAACAATACCAACAACAATAATAATAATAATAACAATAACAATAATAATAATAATAATAGCAATAATAATAATAACAATAATAACAATAATAACAATAATAACAACAATAATAATAACAATAATAATAATAATAATTATAATAATTATAATAATGCCAATAATAATAATAATAATTATTATACTTGTGTCGCTATAATCTCCTGAGCTGGTTTCTCCCTGTTTGTTTTCTTGTTTTATTTCTTGTTTTATTCCTGGTCGTCTTTGCCACTTTATGACTGTTCGCTCATTCTGAACTAGCCTATATATTGTTTAATTCCCTGATGGAGATCCACATTTTCAGCGCAAATCAGTCGCGTCGTTTTGCACCATTAATTTCTGTCCTGACCCTCATTTCATGCTATTTTAAAACGTCTCTGTACCGGCGGTGCATCACTCTTCATCAGCATCTCCGGGGACCTGCAGAGTCTCAGGAACTGCTGGATCAGGTCCAGAACCTACTTTCCATTTCCCACACGGGGACTGGACCGTATGTAAAGTGCACTTCAGGCTAATTTAGGGAGCTGATTTGGACAGCTTTGAGACACTAAAATGTACAAATAAATGTAACTTAAACGAACGTTTGAAATTGTGCTCAGTTGTGTCTTTTTTACATGAATAAATGTTCACATAAATGCATAGAATAGAAATACAGAAATACATAGTGTAGAAATATAATGTCTTTTCTAAAATCATGGTATAATTAATGGCTTTTTAATATAGTATAAAGCCATAGTTTTCTCTCGTATTTCTTTTTTTTAACATAGTAACATTCCAACATTGTTTAATTTACTAGGATGAATTAAATACGGTTATTTTATTTTATTTATTTATTTATTTATGCTATAAGCTGATTGTGCACTGCTCAGTACATCTACACCACAGCCTCCATTTCACACATTTTCAGGCCCTTATTCACCACCTCTTTCTGACAATCTAAAATGTCAGATATACTCAGGGGCCAGTGATACCTTAGTGGTTAAGGTACTGGACAACAGAAGGTTGCCGGTTCAAGCCCCGCCACCACCAAGTTGCCACTGTTGGGTCCCTGAGCAAGGCCCTTAACCCTCAATTGCTCATTGTGTAAGTCGCTTTGGATAAAAGCGTCTGCTAAATGATGAAAATGTAAATGTACTCAGAAGCCCTCTCTTGTCTCTTTGCAGCAGGTGATGGGTGGTATGGGGTTGCACACGGTTGTACACGAAAACTGGGCATGAAGATCTGTGGTAAGTCAGTTCATTTATTTATCCTACACTTCATAGAAATGTTTACAGCAAACACGACCATGATTTTGACCTCTTTACTTCCCAAGCCAAAGCAATCTGACCCCTCTGTGACCAAACTATGTCCAATGCTGGAAGGGGGGGGTCTGTTATTTGGTCTGGTATTCTCTATGATCACGGTTTTATGCCCCGAATCACACTAGAAAAGGGCAGGCTGTCACTGAGCATTTACATCGCCCTAAAGGCTTAATCACAAATCACTGCCTAGTCCTTATATAAGTGCACTACATAGGCTATAAAGCAAGCAATTTTCCGACCTATCGAGTGCACTAAGTATTTTTAGGTTGCCAGTGGGGATTCACCTCCCTTCTTCCAACCACACAGAGAACAGATTCTGTATAGAGAATCAGCCATAACATTAAAACCACCTTATTGTTTCTACACTCACTGTCCATTTTATCAGCTCCACTTACCATATAGAAGCACTTGTAGTTCTACAATTACTGACTGTAGTCCATCTGTTTTTCTACATGCTTTTTAGCCTGCTTTCTCTCTGTTCTCCAATGGTCAGGACCCCCACAGGACCACCACAGAGCAGGTATTATTTGGGTGGTGGATCATTCTCAGCACTGCAGTGACACTGACATGGTGGTGGTGTGTTAGTGTGTGTTGTGCTGGTATGAGTGGATCAGACACAGCAGCGCTGCTGGAGTTTTTAAATACCGTGTCCACTCACTGTCCACTCTATTAGACACTCCTACCTAGTCGGTCGACCTTGTAGATGTAAAGTCAGAGAAGATCGCTCATCTATTGCTGCTGTTTGAGTTGGTCATCTTCTAGACCTTCATCAGTGGTCACAGGACGCTGCCCATGGGGCGCTGTTGGCTGGATATTTTTGGTTGGTGGACTATTCTCAATCCAGCAAGGACAGTGAGGTGTTTAAAACTCCAGCAGCGCTGCTGTGTCTGATCCACTCATACCAGCACAACACACAGTAACACACCACCACCATGTCAGTGTCACTGCAGTGCTGAGAATGATCCACCACCCAAATAATAGCTGCTCTGTGGTGGTCCTGTGGGGGTCCTGACCATTGAAGAACAGCATGAAAGGGGGTTAACAAAGCACGCAGAGAAACAGATGGACTACAGTCAGTAATTGTACAACTACAAAGTGCTTCTATATGGTAAGTGGAGCTGATAAAATGGACAGTGAATGTAGAAACAAGGAGGTGGTTTTAATGTTATGGATGACATGTTAGTTTGACTTACAAGAGGATAATAAGTGAAGTTCACTGGTTAAAGCTCGTTCCTCCAACAGTTCACTGCAGTAGTGAGGAGCAAACGGTGGTGCAGTCTCAGGAGTGCTCTCTCTCTCTCTCTCTCTCTCTCTCTCTCTCTCACTCTTCTTGCTCATTTTCTGACCAATGATTTGTTGTTAGTCACAGACCATTAAAGAACTTTTGGGTTTGGCCATTTTTTTTGCTCAGTGGTGTAAATCAAGTAAAACAAAAGCTTCAGACTGTGATGCACTACAAGTTTTATCAGATTTGCACTACATGACTGAGCTGAATAGAGAGGAGGCAGTAATGGCTTTTGGGATTCGCTCTCTCTCTCTCTCTCTCTCTCTCTCTCTCTCTCTCTCTCTCTCTCTCTCTCTCTCTCTCTCTCTCTCTCTCTCTCTCTCTGTATATACTGTATATTTATACATTACAGCTTAAATAAATATATAGATTAAAAGGACTGTGCAGAAAGGTCAGTGAGCAGTAATTCAGCCCTCAGGTTGAAGTGAGCTTTGCGTTCCCCTCTGTATCACCCTCGTAGTCATGAGAAAAATGGACTTCACACAGGGAAGAAGATGAAGTGAGGGGAACAGTGAAGGAGGGAAGAAAAAGATAAAGTGAGGAAAAATTAGATGAAAGGCAGGAAGAAAATGAATTGAAGAGGGAAAAAACTGAGAGGGAAGGTGAAGCAGGGATAAAGGGAGGGAAATAAAAGTGAAGGAAAAAAAAGTAAGGAGAAAGTTGAGGTTTGGAGGAAGTTGAAGATATTGAGATAAATGGAGGAGGAAAATGAAGTGAGAAGAAAGATGAAGAGAAAAGAATATGACAGTAAAAAGATGAAGAAAGGATCATGAAGAAGCGGAAGTGAGGAAGAAGAGGAAGATAAAGGGTGGAGGACGTTGTGGGGTGAGGAAGATTAAGTGAATTAGAAGAAGGGTGGAGGAATTTAAAAGGTGAGGGAAATAAAGGTCAAGTCAAGTGAAATTTATTTATATAGAGCTTTTTACAGTGAACATTGTCTCAAAGCAACTTTACAGAATCCAGGACCAACAGACCAAGAACCCCTGTTGAGCAAGCCGAGGGCGACAGTGGCAAGAAAAAACTCCCTTAAAATTACAGAAAGAAACCTTGAGAGGAACCTGACTCAGCAGAGACCTCCATCCTTCTCAGGAGAAAGAAGATAAGGTTGTTGGGAGGAGGGAGATTGAATGATGAGGAAGGTGGAGGTAGAAAGAAGATAAAGCAGGAATTAAAATGTGGAAGAAGATGAAGTCAGAAGGAGGAAGAGGATGGAGAAGTGAGGATGGAGAAGTGAGGAAGATGTACCGTTTACAAATCACTGCTTCCTGTTGTTTGAAAGAAATTCGTGTGCAGAGATGCCAGAACCTGTTGGACAGACAACCATCTCTACAGTCCTAATAAATCAGGCCTGATGAGAAGAAAATAAAGCTCTTTAATATCACTTAGTTAATACAATCCATACAGTGAAACATGGTGGTGGCAGCATCATGCTATAGAGGTGCTTCCAAAAGGCAAAGACAGGAAGACTGGTAAGAATTGAGAGACGAATTAATGCATCAGAATACAAAAACATCTTTGAGGAAAACCACCTCTAAAGACTGAAGTAACGTTTCACCTTTCAATATGACAATGACCCAAAGCATACCGCCAAAACAACACTGGAATGTCTCTGAATGTTCTTAAGTGGAAGACTTGCAGCTCTAATTGCTACCAAAGCGATTTTTATAAAGTACAGTGGTACCTTGTAACTCAACGTCCCTTAAACTTAAAATCTTTGAAACTCTACGAAATTTGAAATTTGTACCCTTAAACTCAACGTGTTCAGTTTGTTTTTTAAAAATGTATTTATTTCATTTCAAATTAACAATTAACAGTGGTTTTGTTCAGTGCTCGGCTTGACCGATGCATTAATACGTCATCAAAGTGTGAATATGAGACGAAACTGCATTTGTGTGGAATAAGCATCAGATCCAGTCTGAAAGCTCTACATGTATCTGTGTTTATCTGGATTTTCCTTCTGTTTCACTTTTAAACTTGTGTTACAGCTCGAGCTTCTAAGAAATTGTGAGAATCCGCTTTTTATTTCAGTGTTTTTATATTATATTTGTGTTATTTTCGGTGTATAAGTGTCAAAAACAACCCCATTATTTTACATAAGCCTAAAATATATGCAGTTCCACAGGACCATGGACACATTAACAGGTTTCCCAACATCCTTATGGGAAAAAATACCTTAAAACTCAACACCTTTCAAACTCAATGCCACTCCCAGAACCAACTGACGTTGAGTTTCAAGGTACCACTGTATTAAAAAAAAGGATCTGAATGCAGTTGTAAATACGTCATCATTCTGGGTAATTGAGTGTAAGATTAGTGGTATTCATTTAAACGATATCTAATCAAAATCAAATTCACAATACAACAAAATTGTATTATTTTCTTCCACATTTTTCATGTTGTTTTCTTTCTATTTGGTCATTTTTAAATGATCACCAGTCTAATAAACACAGGAAGCACATGTCAGCCAGTAAGCCTGTTATTAAGTCTTTCATTTTTTTCTGATTAGACCGGCGAATTGTGTGGATTTAGTTTAGATTATCCTGCTAATAGCCAATCAGTTGAGCAGAATGAGCAGCCGCCCTCAGTCCGCCCCCCATCTGCCAAAGGGCAAATTCATTCTGCAAAAATGATTGAATGAAATTAAAATGGATTTCATTATTGGGGAAAGTCACACACAGTTTTCAAACCTTTACTGTTTTGGATGAAGGTTTTCAGAACTGAATGAGATGAGAAGAAAATTCAGCTCTAATGTGTGATTCTATTTTCTTCATTGTTTATTAGATTAAATCATTTTAATGCATGACATCAGAAAAATACATTGTTGTTGGACCTGCTGTGGGAAAAAAGGAGAACTGTGGTACTCAGCACTTGAAAGATTTAAAAGGAATTTATTCCTGTCTGAGGGTGAAAATGAGCGGGTGAAGCAGTGATGCTCTGTGTGTGTTTCAGTGAGATAATTCACACACTACAGAGAGATAATCAATGCCACTGGGAATCAGATGTGCGCACCGGTTCCCAGTACTCCCACCAATAACAATGCACTTGGGAAAAGGCTTTTTATTACATGCTTTATCTGTTACACACAGCTGCAGTGAAACATCTGGGAAAAGTCCAGACTTATAAATAATGTAAATCCATCACTAGTGCAGGACACCTTAACCAGACGGCAGAGGTCGCAAAAGCACAGCGGCAATTAATTCAACTTAATCCCTCCATCGGGCACAGCCAGTCGTGCCTGTGTGGGTGTATGGCCAGGTTGACAGCACAGCCTAGGATTTAACAATTCAAGCACCCACCATTTATTATAAAAAATAGCTCACTTATCTGTGGACACTTTTGTTCCAGTAGCCTCTCATTATTGACAGAACTGAGGGGGGTTCCTCCAAATTTCCTCATAACAATTGCCGAAAAAAACAGTGTTCCATGTAGTTTTTAATAAGTGCAGGCAAGCCAGTCCTATTTATATGGGGAAAAAACACCCACTGGTTCCAGGAACCAGGAGACACTTTTGTTAAGACAGCTTATCATATAGAAGCACTTTGTTGTTCTACAATTACTGACTGTAGTTTATCTTTTTCTCTGCATGCTTTGTTAGCCCTCATTTATGCTGTTCTTCAATGGTCAGGACCCCCACAGGACCACCACAGAGCAGCTATTATTTGGGTGGTGGATCATTCTCAGCACTGCAGTGACACTAACATGGTGGTGGTGTGTTAGTGTGTGTTGTGTTGGTATGAGTGGATCAGACACAGCAGCGCTACTGGAGTTTTTAAATACCGTGTCCACTCACTGTCCACTCTATTAGACACTCTTACCTAGCTGGTCCACCTTGTTGATGTAAAGTCAGAGACGATCGCTCATCTGTTGCTGCTGTTTGAGTTGGTCATCTTTGAGATCTTCATCAGTGGTCACAGGACGCTGCCCACGGGGCACTGTTGGCTGGATATTTTTGGTTGGTGGACTATTCTCAGTCCAGCAGTGACAGTGAGGAGTTGTGTCTGATCCACTCATACCAGCACAACACACACTAACACACCACCACCATGTCAGTGCTGAGAATGATCCACCACCTAAATAATACCTGCTCTGTGGTGGTCCTGTGGGGGTCCTGACTATTGAAGAACAGGGTGAAAAGATATGTAGATAAACAGATGGACTACAGTCTGTAATTGTAGTACAAAGTGCTTCTATATGGTAAGTGGAGCTGATAAAATGGACAGTAAGTGTAGAAACTAGGAGGTGGTTTTAATGTTATGGCTGATCAGTGTTTATATATTGGGTTCGAGTAAGGCTTCTGTGGATGATGAGAGGTATGAAGGTGGGGGGCTGTAAGTATCAGATCTATATCAGATCTCAGTGCCTGAGGGTAAATGACCCGGTCCCTGTATAGATCAGACCGTTTGAGCAGTCAGGCAGAATGAGTGGGGGAGGAAATGAGCTGTAACGTGTATAAAAGCTCAGAGGTTTCAGTACAACAGGCTGGAGACGATCAGATAAATGTCACTGTCAGTAGCTCACAGTAGTTGGTACAGAAGTGGGTACAGTAGTTGGTACAATAGTTGATACAGAACTGGGTGCAGTAGCTGGTACACTAGTTGGTATAGTACTTGATACAGAAGTGGGTACAGTAGCTTGCTACAGTAGTTGGTACATTAGTAGGTACAGAAGTGGGTGCAGTTTCTGGTAGAGTAGTTGGTACAGTAGTTACTAGTTAGTGCAGTAGTTGGTACAGTAGTTGGTACAGACATGTTTTTCAGGGGTTTTAATTCATCCTCCTCTTGCACCAATGCAGGATTTCTGCAGAAGAACAACAGCCTGGATGAGAAAGGAAGATTGATGGGTTCATTCAGAGAGAAAGAACAAAGCCATAACCAAGAGAACCGGGATAAAGAAGCATGCTTCACCCGCAACGAGACCGACTTCTCCAACCTGTTTGCCCGTGGTAACTACTGCACACAGACTTACTTACTTTAAACCTGCAGAAAGTGTGAACAGGTTTTAATTCACAACTTTAGCATTCATAGATCTGAACTTAACCACCCATGGGTCCAAATCCTATTTTAATAATTGTAGCACTGTAATTCTACTAATAATACTATGTATTCTACTGTTTTAAACTTTGTGTTGCTTTTTTTTATATGTGTGTTTTATGTTTTAACATGCACAGCACTTTGGTTGTAAATGTGCTTTATAAATAAATTACTTACTTACTTACTTACTTACTGTCACATCACAGCAGTCAGGCAGCCAGGGTCCAGGGTTCTGTGTGGAGTTTGCATGTTCTCCCTTTGCCTATGTGGGTTTCCTACGGTGGCTTCGGTTTTCTCCCACTGTCCAAAGATATCCAATCAGGCTAACTGGAGCTACTAAAATTGTGAGTGTGTGTGGGTGAGGATGTGGGTGTGGATTTGGTAATAGAATTGAATATGGGTGTAGATGTGGATGTGGGTGAACATGAGGATGTGGGTGTAAGGAGAATGTCGGTGTGGATTTGGTAGATGATGTGAATGTGGAGGATGATAAAGGTCTAGATGTGGGTGTACATGAGGAGGAATGTGGAGGATGATAAAGGTGTGGATGTGGGTGTACATGAGGATGTGGATGTGGGAGCAGATTTTAGTGTAGACGTGGGTGTAAAGAAGGGTATAGATGGGGATGAGGATGTAGATGTGGATTTTACTATGAATGTGTATGTAAATCAGGGTGTTGATATGGATGATGATGTGGATTCTTTTGTAGATATAAGTGTAAATAGGGGTGTGGATATTGATGAGGATGTGGATTTTACTGTGGATGTGGGTATAATCTACAATTTCCTTCTGGATCAATAAAGTGTTATCTTATCTTATCTTAAATAAGGGTGTGAATATGAATGTGGATTTTACTGTGGATGTGGGTGTACAATAGGGTGTGGATGTGGGTAAGGATGTAGATTTTAATGTAAATGTTGGTGTTAATAAGTTGTGGATATGGACGAGGATGTGGATGTTACTGTGGGTGTGGGTGTGAGTAAGGGTGTAAGTGGGTATGGACAGATATACCTAATGCGCTAGAAAATCTATTTTTTCAACTGTGATATATTCTCTCTGTAGATTTGCTTCCTGCTAAAAATGGAGAAGAACCGACGATGCAGTTTCTCCTGGAGGTGGTAGAAATCCTCACCAACTATGTTCGCAAGACATTTGACAGATCCACCAAAGTTCTGGACTTTCACCACCCTCACCAGCTGCTAGAGGGGATCGAGGGATTTAACCTGGAGCTGTGCGACCAACCTGAGTCGCTCGAGCAGATCCTGGTGGATTGTAGAGACACGCTGAAGTACGGAGTCCGTACAGGTAACATCATATCTATATACAGTATGATGTATATATATATTTACTGTATATAAAATAAAGCTTATCTTCATGGGGCACTCAGGTGCCGCAACAGTCTATCCCATACCCCAGAAAGGGAAACCCTATCCAACCTCCCCTAAATGGGACATGGACATTTAGATAGTTAAAGTGCCCGGCCAGGCTGGTAGCACTACTGGGACTTAAGACTACAAACTTGACAGAGTTATTGGTTAGTGTCATGTTTGAGGTTCCAGGTCCAGTGGTGCTATCAGCCTGGCCAGGCACTCATACTACCCAAACATTTGGGAAGTTTGAGTGTCTAGCCAGGCTGATAGCACCACTGGGACTTAAGACCTCAAACTTGACAACAACCCATCACTCATTACAGTGGTGCTACCAGCTTGGCCAAGAATTTAAAACACCCAGGTGTCTGTGTCCCATTTAGGGGAGGTTGGATAGGGTTCCTCTTCCGGCTGCTGCAACAGCGACTGCTACTGTCTGGTTGAGATGCTGGATCAGGTGGTGGTGGAACACATGGAGCACAATGTGACTATCCATACGTGGTGCAGCTCTCTGTTTTAATCCATTGCTGGCTGGTGTAAAGAGGATGCCAGTAACTGCTCATGTGTCAGATGGGGTGGGAGAAAGGGACAAATCTCATTCTATAAACTGCACCTGCCATAGAGATAAAGGTTGTTGGGATACAATTACATACCCTCTTCCCCCTGTATCTGATTTATCAATCTTAAGAGACCCCATAGGACCCCCACTGGTTTATTTGGGCCCTGGACTCACTGCACTGACACCAACATCATAAGCCTATACATAAGAGGTAAAAATAATAATAATTCAGAAGCCTGATTTTAACTTGCACTATTTTAATGCCGTGGTTATTCTGTCCGGAATTGCTTAAGAAGAACCAAAAGCACTTAGCCCTTTATTCTCTGAGGTAAAGATCAAAGCCCATTAGTGCTATTACATCGTATATGTGCCTTAAAGCAGGACGTAACGATGCTGTAATGAGAAAGAGGCCATTAAGAGCTATTTCTAATAAAATGAGGCAGTTAAGACCAAGTGCTGTTTGGTTGTAGCAAAGAGAGATTGTGAAAAGCGTGTGTGTGTGTGTGGGTGTGTGTGTGTGTGTGTGTGTGTGTGTGTGTGTGTGTGTGTGTTTGGTGGTAAAAGGTACCAAAACAAAAGCTTCTTTAATACAAAGAGCAAACACTGTCATCTGCGGCACTTCGGAAGCAAATAATTTGTTTATTTTTACTAACCACTTGGTCAGGGTCATGATGGGTCAGGAGCAAATCTTCACACACTTAATCGCTGTGAAACTGTGTGCAATTTTGAGCAGTCAATCCACCTTCTGCATGTACTGGAAGATAAGGGGAAACTGGATCAACCAAAGGGAAGCATACAAGCATAGGGAGAATATGTCAAACTCCTCACAGACCAGAGACAGAGGTCTTTAAAGGACATTTTGTTAGATATACTTTTTGTGTACTTGTTGTTTTTTTATTAGGATTTTAACATCATGTTTTACACCCTTCAGTTACATCCACAACAGGAACGATAGTTACTCGTTATACAAGGTTCATCAGTTCACAAGGTTATATCAAACACAGTCATGGACAATTTAGTGTCTCCAATTCACCTCACTTGCACGTCTTCGAACTGTGGGAGAAAACCGGAGCACCCGGAGTAAACCCACACAGACACGGGGAGAACATGCAAACTCCACACAGAAAGGACCTGGACCGCCCAACCTGGGGATCAAACCCAGGACCTTCTTGCTGTAAGGCAACAGTGCTACCCACTTAGCCACCGTGCCGCCCCGTGTGTGTGTTTAGTGGTAGGTGAAAATACCAAAACATTAAATTATTAAAGCAAAATGAGGTGCCCCAGAAACAAATTATTCATTTATTTTTTACTAATCACTTGGTCAGGGTCATGATGGGTCAGGAGCACATCTTCACACACTCACTCTCCTAGACCCTTGTGCAATTTTGAGCAGTCAATCCACCTTCTGCACATATTGGGAGGTGGAGGAAACTGTTTTTATGTAACATGTTCTCTCTCATTTCAGGTCATCCCAGATTTTTTAACCAGCTCTCCACTGGTCTGGATATTATTGGTTTGGCTGGTGAATGGTTAACGTCCACTGCAAACACCAACATGTGAGTCTCTATAATTATCTTTTAGTCTTTCTGCTTTTCTAGTTCCTTTCTTTGTTCTGTATCTCTTTTTTATTTGCTTTGTTTTGCATCATATTATTTTTGACCTTTATTTTTCTTTAAATTTCCTGTAAATCCCTGTAAAAGACTTGCCTGTCATTTATTTTATCTTTTCCAATCTTTCCAATTCTGTTCCTTTTCCAGCCATCTGCTTTATTCCTTAACTTTTTTAAATGTTTTTTTTTCATTTATTTGTTCCTCCCTTGTATTTTCCTTCATCTTTTCTTCCACTTTTATTTGTTTTAGTTGAATTTCCATTTTACATCGTATCGAATCTCAGCTCTGCCATCCGGCTGGGCTGGGCAGCTACATGAACAACGTTTGGCTGTTGTTCATCCAGGGAGGGAGCCGGATAGGGACCTCATAACTGAGGCAAATACGACCTCTCCTCTACTGGCTGATTGATGGAGTCTGCACAGAGTCGGGGAATAATGCATTGATCAGGGTGTGCACAAAGCTGATCCGCATGTGAACTCACCTCGTGCAGGTGAAAAGATGAAGTCGGCTACTGCTCATGTGTCAGAGGGGGTGTGTGTCAGTTCGCTGTCCTCAATCGGGACGGGGGTCAGCACCAGTAAAGAGGAAGCATAACACAATTGGGTAAAAATTGGATGCACTAAAAATCGGGAGAAAAAGGGAGAAAATGCATTAAAAAATAATTTCCATTTTTTTCCTTTTATTTTATTTCTCTATATATTTCTTTATTTATTTTCCTTTCCTTTTTTCCTTTTATCCCCCTTATTTTTTTCTTTCTGTTTATCTACTTTTCTCTATTTTCTATTTTTTATACCTTTTACCCAACTCATATTTAGAAAGAATAATTTTCAGTCAAATAAAAGCAAAACAAAACTCAAGTTTGAATTCTTCCAGTTGATGCATGTTAGCCACTGTTCAGCTGTACTGCGCGTTCTTTTCATATTTTGTGCTGCATACTGCACCAGGTTTTTAATAGGATACTTGTCTGTACTGCAGACAGGCCAGTCTAGCACTCAGTAGCATGCTCTGATTAGGCACTCATGCTATCATGTTGAATTAAGCTTGGATGTCCTTGATAAAGAGCTTGTCCTGAAGGCAGCATACACAGCATACTTGTACTGCCGCGTTTCCTGACCTTGTTGTCGTACAGCTTCGGCTATGAACAGCACAGATTTAATTCACATGTGTGCACAGAGCAACAAACAGTGTGATCTGATCTCCCAGTCACAAAATGTTACCCAGTCAGTGTGGCGATCCATCACAGAAACATATATGTTTTTAATACAGTGCAGACTGAGGGATTAGTGATAGAGGCTATTTACAAACATGGATTCTGCAAATCGTTTAATGATTTAAAGCACTGTGGAGGGTGAAATTGATCAAATGTTAACAATCAGTTGTTTAGGAAACTTTTCAAACTATTATTATTTGCTCATAAAGGACGAGGCCTTTCAATGATTCTTATTTTACACCCAAGTATGATTGCATTGACCGGTAAAGCATCATTCAAAATCATGTCGTCCATTTTTTCTGTATACAGTATATTTACAGAAAACTATAAAATTAAAAAGGGGAACTATAAATATGTTTTGAAAGGTGTTTGTTAGAATGCTGGTCAAAATAAATCTCCAAATCACTCTGCCTCGCATTTGTTCCAACATTTCTGGAACTGCGCTTGTGCTTTGCCCTCAAACGCTTGGCACAACCTATTTCCCATGTTATGTAAAGTGTTTGTTTTTGCTCCATGGCCAGAGGTGCTGGATTTGTTAGTGCTGTATTGAATGATGTTCTGATGGTGCAGAGTGTTGATACCCGTGAGGCAAGTTAGATTACATATTGATCTCCACACAATTCATAACGTGGCACTTTATAACAGCACGGCATTAAAATATCGCCAGATATCATATGCAAAGAACAGGCAGCTGAAGAATGTTGCTGCTTAACAAAGCTAAAAGCATTTTAATTTAAATAATATAAATAAATGTGCTCTAATTACGCTATTTGTGACATTTTGCTCAATTTCTGTATCATTCTCTCTTTCGAACATCCAAAAGATAAAACCTGACCACAGATGCCCGCTATATTCTATTATTAGCCCCCTTTAATGAGACTGAGCATCTCAGCTTATAGCTTTGGGTCCCTTTTTATGACAGAGATTCTGCAGCACATAATGGCCTCGTCCCAAATCTAGTTAACGGCCCATTGATTGAGCGTGACTGATGGCTGGTAGAAGCAGACTGCCAGCTGAGTCCAGCCAGTCGGAATACGTGTGCCCCTGTTCGCCCCCGGACCTCCCCGGGCTGTGGAAACTTCGCACTGGATGTCACACCAAGCGGCTCTTCCGCTCCCACAGGAAGGAGCCACTTCATTAGCGCTGTCTCTCTTCATATAAACGCACGGCTCCATTACAGAAGTCGCTAACGATGAGGAAATGCTTGTTAAAGCACCATTATAGGATCCATGGCTGCTGGCACCAGGAAATTACTCTACCTAAAACACTCTTATTTAAATCAGTCCCTGTGGAATCCTTTGGCCACAAAATTAATGTGCGTGGTTTAAAAGTACACAGTTTAACACCGTACCCCAAACGTAGTCAATCAGCCAGGGAACGTTTGGTGTCTGAAGTTTGTTATTTATTGGGTTAGTCAGTCTGTCTTCCGCCGCTGGTGGATCCCTGATTGCAGTCGAGGAGGGTATATTGCTGCTCACGCCTCCTCCGACCCGCATGCGGCCCTTAGTGGAACCCTTTTCCACCGATGCATTCTGCACAGGCGCCTCTCTATCTGCTAATCAGGGTCCTTACACAGAGTTTGAAGACCCCACCCACATAGTCTAGTCATCCCGCCCCGCCTAGAAACGTGTCTGCTGCAGGCACTGCCAATTATGCCCGCTAGATGGCACCAAGCTGACCGGTGGCAATGCCAAGTTTCAAACCGAGGAGTTCAGAATCTCGACGCTGGTGTGCTAGTGGAATATCCTTTAGTTTTTACAGGCTCATTTTGGTAACAAGTAATGGACATTTTCCTCACCTGGGTCTCACAGGGTTAGCCGTGACCTCCCAGCAAGATCCACAGGCTTTCACTAAAATGTCGAATGAGTTTATTCAGTCTTTACTTTCAGTCAATAAGCCATCTTTTGAATTAATGTTGAAGAAAAATAGGCTTACAGTTTGATTCAGTTCTCCCTGAGGCTTTTTAAAGCCCTGATTTATGTATCCTCTCTAACTCTCTGTGTGCTAAGCATTTCGCACCAAATCCTAATGTTCATGTACAGTAATCCTAATTTTATTAAAGTACCAGTTTATGTCGACTGGGCGCTTGAATGGCACAGCGGTAAAATACGCTAGCACACTACCACTGGGATCCAGTGTTCGAATCCCCAGCGGTACTGCTGGGTATGTACATACAGACAATATTGGCAATGTCTGAGGGAGGGATGGACAAGGTTTTACATTTACATTTTACAGTTTTTGGCATTTAGCAGACACTTTTATCCAAAGCGACGTACAGTCTAAGTAATTGAGGGTTAAGGGCCTTGCTCAAGGGCCCAACAGTGGCAACCTGGCAGTGGTGGGGTTTGAACCAGCAACCTTCTGCTTACTAGTCCAGTACCTTAACCACTAGGCTACAACTATCCTTCAACATTTACATTTTTGGCAATTAGCAGACACTTTTATACAAAGCAACTTACAGTATTGTGACAGTATACAGTCTAAGCAATTCAGTGTTAAGGGCCTTGCTCAAGGGCCCAACAGTGGAGACCTGGCAGTGGTGGGGTTTCATGGTGAATTGACGTTCTGTCCTGGGTGTGTAACTGCATTGTACCCAGCGACACAGGGAAAAACAGACCATCCACACCCAGACCAGGATAAGTGGAGGTAAAACAAGAACATAATGATGATGATGATGATGATTTTGACTGTATGGTCTTATCTGTGAGGCAGAGACTCACAGTAAAATTTTTTACATTTATTTCCTGTACAAAGATTCAACAAATGCCACATCACACATTTACCATACAGGAGCTGGAGTCACTTCACTCCTGTATCAGCCTCCACTCATTTGGGAAGTCTTTCACTAGATTTTGAATCAAGAACCTACATGGTGCATGTACACCTCATGGACAAAACTATGCAAACACCCGTTCTATTTGTGGTGGTGTATGAATTTGTTCCTGGTGTATTAAATTAAGCAGACACAGTGGTCAAGTGTGCCACCAGGATTTTTCAAACCTTGGGAGCCAAAAAAAACGGTCGCAGAGAAAAATAATGACGATTAAATGAACCTGTAACGTCCCTGTAAACATCCCCTTGTGGAGGCTTTATGTTACATCTTGTAAAACACAGTGGGACCAGATTGTACAGAGCAGAGCAGAGAGAGTAAGATGCGTTGTTTGTGTTGCCGGGGTCCCGTAAAAAATAAATGGACAAAATGTGGGCTGCTTGAAAAAAAAGTTTGAGAAACTCTGTGCTGCACAGCAAAGACCCATGTGTAAGTCACAGTGGTCCAATGGCCTGGCCAGATGCTCTACACACAACTGGCTATGTCTAAGTGAGGAAAAGGCCAAATGGAGAGTCTCCTCATTTGCCGCTGCACCAGCAGCTACTGTCTGGTGGAGACACAGACCCAGGTGATAAAGGATTACAGAAAGAGTAAATTTTTTCTTCATTCATGGTTAAGCTGGGTAAAAATCCATCACTAGTCAGTGAAAATAAGCGGTGCATGTACTAGCCTGTAATGAGGCAGTTATAGCTCAGTGGTTAAGGTACTGACCTTGTAATAGGAAGGTTACTGGTTCAAGCCTTAGTGCCACGTCAACACTGTTGGTTTTCTGAGCAAGACCCTTGGTCTATTGCAGGGGTATTCAACTAAAATTTAAAGGGGTCCAGTTAGAGAAAATTTCTTGAAGCAAAGGTCCGGAATGTTTAACTATATATACTGTATATATATAATGTAAATATATTGATATTTACATTTACATTTTCAGCATTTAGCAGACGCTTTTATCCAAAGCGACTTACACAATGAGCGGAACACAATGAGCAATTGAGTGTTAAGGGCCTTGCTCAGGGACCCAACAGTGGCAACTTGGTGGTGGCGGGGCTTGAACCGGCAACCTTCTGTTTATTAGTCCAGTACCTTAACCACTATAACATATATACAATATAGTATAATGTAGCCTAGTAGTTGTATCAACATCTGCATGTTATCAATAACTGTCAAATCAAATGTCTGTTTATTTATTAGGATTTTAACGTCATGTTTTACACTTTGGTTACATTCATGACAGGAACGGTAGTTACTCATTACACGAGATTCATCAGGTCACAAGGTTATATTGAACACAGTCATGTTTCTTTTTTGGAGAGCGCCATTTGTCTCCTGTCTCACTCGTCTTTTTCTCAACTTTCTCCTGCACAGTCGTCTGTACCTCTCCCTTAGTTTTTTCTACATTCGCTATCTTTCTTTTTCTTTCCACCGTCTTTTCACATGTAACTCGCCTCTAACTCTCTCAACTGTCTGCACTGCAGTCGCAGTGTTTACCGGCTGGAATGCACAGACTTGATTGGCTGAGTGGTGTCACGTGATTGGTTCTCATCCGCTAAACCGCTACCGTAAAGACTACAAAAGCTGTGCCGGTTAAAATAGAAGCGCTCCGTCAGGTTTCAAATCCTAACTTTCTGTTTTGGCTATAGGTCCGGGTCCGTATGGGACAGCTTCTGGGTCCGGACCCGGACCGCGGTCCGCCTGTTAGTGACCTCTGGTCTATTGTATTCGGTCAGAGCTGTAAGTTGCTGAGCATTGGCTACAACAATGTAAAGCATACTGCCATTGGACTTCGGAGCAGTGGAAACATTTATTAAGGTGCTTAATAATGTACACTGTAGTCCCATTTGGCCCACTGGTTAATCATGTGCTTTGAATTTGTACTAACAGTTTGGGGAATATCCCATCCTATTTTAACATAACAGTGTTTGCAAGCACACCATGAGCTTCATTTAGAATAGGTTTGGTAATATTGGGGTAAAGGAACTTGAATGGGCTGCAAACATTTTGACCCCACCCAACACATTAGGGATGAACTGGAATGCCAGCTGCAAACCACTGTGCCGGTTCTAAGTATTGTTTATCATGGCGAATGAAAATGAATCCCTGCAGACGTGTGTGTGTGTGTGTGTGTGTGTGTGTGTGTGTGTTGCTTTTTTAATTTTTTTGGCTCGAGGGGCAAAACTGTCTCCCTGGCTCCTCTGCACCCCGCTGGGCTTGGACTGGATTTTTTGGACTGATGCTGCTTGTTCGCGGCCCCATTGTGTCTAATTTTCCCTGCAGTGTTCAAGCGTCATTTACTCCCTTAGTCATTCGTTTCATAAGCCAGCCATCCCCTATTTACACACACACACACACACACACACACACACACTAAACCTTTGTGTCTGTAGAGCAAGATTTTCCTTTGTGTTACAGCTCAGTTGTAAATGTGATCAAATGTAAGGTCATATTATCGTCATCAGACACAGTGACTCATTAAAACTAATCTGGACTAAAAGGTTCCAAAAATACACAGAAAATCTGTAGAAATAATAAACACAATAAAAATTTAAATTGCTTGTTTTGTATGCTAATAATCCATACACTGTATAAATGAAGTGATAAATCAATGGTCATTTTACTTTAATTTTACTATTATTTGTGCAAAGATGATTTTTTTTTTCAAATTGAACACAGAAAACACTAAAGCTTTTTAAACATCTTATGTGAAGCTGGGATCTCGAATACATCGCGGGCTGAGGCTGAGCAGCCACATGAACAACGATTGGCCTGTTGTTCAGATGGGCGTGACTAAGCCGGATAGGGGTCTCTCTCTGTCAGACTGGTGCAATTACGACCTCTGCTGGCTGATTAGAGGCACCTACACAGAGATGAGGAACGAGTGCTCTTAGGGTGTGTCTCTCCATACACAACGCTAGGTGGCACAACACTTGTCAATGTGTGGGTTATAAGATGCATACGGCTGCTGCCCACGTGTCGGAGGGGGCGTGGGTTAGCTGCGATCTCCTCGGTCAGAGCAGGAATCGGCATTGGCGGAGAGACAATTTGACGTGCTAAAGGGGGAGAAAAGGGGGAGAAAATGCATTAAAAAAACAACAACAAAAAAAAACATATGTGAGAATTAAATATTTAAATAAAGTTAAAATATATAGTTATTGCTATAACATTTACAGATTTTTTTCTAAATTTTTGCTCGATTTGAGACTTCAGCTGCTCAACAATCTGTGGTTGTCTTTGTCTGATTCTCCTTATACATTTTCTGCGTCATACTTTTTCAATAGAAGACCGATCTGGACTGCTGGCAGGCACACACACTTTTTCGGAAATGGGGTTTTAAATCTGTTTTATACAAGACTTTATACAAGAGGTTACTTATCAAGTCCTGCATGGTCAAATCAAATTAATTCAAACTAAAAATAAATATACAAATAATACTCAAAATGACATGACGGGATGAAAGTAGAGTAAATAGGTTTTTAATAAAGCAATAAGCCACGAGAGGCCGTGCGTTACTGTGATTTTAGCACAGGGATGACGTTTTTCTAAAGTTTTTCTAAAACTTCTTTCCCCGTGCTGAAATCATAACAGTAACGCACGGTCTCGAGTGGCTTATTGCTTTTATAAAACGGCGGTCAACATAAAATATAATAAATACAACAATGTTTAATTCATAAATGTATTTATTGTGTATAAACTTACAATAAAGCATTCTTCCGCGACGCAAGGTAGTTCGATTAATAGTGTTGCTAGGCAACATGAGGGCGAAAATAACATTCACTTGTTCTTTTCAGTGGCGTATTAATATGGAATGATGTGAGGTGGTCGTAGGTGTGCGTTTATCGGGGATTTTACAACGGCTTCGAACGCGGCTCAGCCAATCAGATTTTAGGACCGGAACTATCCGTTTTATAAATTGGATTTCATAATGTCTGATGTGGGGAATGGGTTACGGTTCAGATTTTCATAACTGTAAAAACAACAGTTATAACATACAACTTCCATCCTGAAACTCTTCAGATAGAAAACCATTCACACAGGAATGACATGAGTGAAAGTGCTTATTAGCTTTGACTTTACTTTGTATGAAAAAGCATTGAAAGTCTTTACTGAACTTAATTCATTAATTGATGCTGTATTTTGTTTCAATATTCAATATAAGCTTTATTTTTCTCCACAATGCTTATAGTCAAGTTTGATTTATTTGTTTCAAGTTCCTAAAGTTCCCCACTTTAACCATCAAAATTTAGGATCAGTGTTTCTCCACGCACATCAACAAGGAGGAGATTTCACCATCTACAGTCTGTAACATTATTAAAAGGAAAATATTTGTGTAAAGGGCAAGGACAATCAAATGATCCATCAGACGACAGTGCGTTAAAAACCTGACATGCTTCTGTAATGTATGGGCTCCAAAATCCTTCTAAAAATCCTTGTCATCAACAAAATCAAGAAATATCACAAACTACTTTGGGCTCAAACTCCAACTCCTTTCCAACAGTTTTCAGAAATACTGGACGGCTTGTTTTCAGGCCAAAGATGAAAAAATATCCCAGACTGTTGAGCAGCTGATGTGTTTGATTAAGCAAAAATGGAAACATGTCCCATCCGAATTGTTTTGGACTATTACAATGTCAATATCTGTACTATCTTTGAGTTAATTACAAGCCAAGTCCACGAGGTGCTTTGTTTTGTTTTGCTCTTCGTTAGCGTTACATTTATGTATACCTGTACATCCTACTGGAACCTTTTTGAGTCACTTCCAGCTGTGGACTCCTAAAGTATTCACCCCCTTCCAAAACTGTTTCTGTCATATATGTGTGACTCCTATAATCTGGTACTTTCACTGAAGCTGCCATGGACTCAGGCTGGGATTTGTCCTTTTTGAGCCGGGACACAGAGCCGTGCCATTCGTCTGTGTGAATGAGACGGATTGAGGCTCTTATCTCCTCCATACAGCCGTGCCCAGCCTGTTTCCTGTCCCTCTGAACCCCTCTATTGAGGCTGTCAGATACACATCACACCATCAGGCCCCTTCATTAAATGCCCCCTGCGAAACGAGTGCTTATCGAGCGCATCACGGCCCTCATTTAATTAGCAGCATTCAGAGCTGCATTTTTATCTCAGCCCGCATTCCACATTATGCCGGGCCAGAATGTGCTTTTATGCTGGTTTGAAATTAGCTGAACACACTCGAGCACGGATATCGACGGTATCTCTGAAGCTCTGTTATTAGGTCTGTCAATGAAGTCCATTATGAGAGTCAGTGCATTGCTTTTTTGGGCAATGAAGCGGAATTATTCTGGTGATGGAAGGGTGGGGGATGTAGGAGCAGGTTTGCATTGCAGCTCAGTCAATTTGTACAAGTCAGTCAAAGAAGCACAGACGCGTGACAAGACGGATTTTGTTGCTGTCAGTCAAAGGCTTTTTCTAGTTTTCTGCGGACCGTCTTCGCTCACTTGTTTTTTTTCTTTTCTTCAGGTTCACCTATGAGATCGCTCCGGTGTTTGTGCTGATGGAGCAGCTCACACTGAAGAAAATGAGAGAGATTATTGGATGGCCTAATGGAGAAGGAGACGGTCTTTTCTCACCTGGTACACTCACCTTTCCATAAATATGTATCTGCTGCTAAAAAATATGATGTAGCTGTAGAAATGTCGACACGTGTACAGAGCCGTCCACTTTCTGTGGGGATCCGTATCATGTACGGACAGTCACGCACCGATCCCCATTATCCCCTGTCTGATTGTGCAGACGTCCTCGATCAATCACATGAGGTCGTAATTACAGCAGTTAGGAATCCCTTCCAGGAATCCCACCCCACGAACAAGCCAATCATTGCTTCTATTTACATGTACATTTTTGGCATTTAGACTTATAGTACAGAGACATTATATATTGTCCAATCAATTGAAGGTTAAGGGCCTTGCTCAAGGGCCCAACAGTGGCAACCAGTGGCAGTGGTGGGGCTTGAACCAGCAACCTTTCGATTACTAGTCCAGTACCTTAACCACTAGGCTGCAACTACCTTTAACCACTAGGCCACTGTCTTTATAGAGTAGAAAGTCAAAAGGCATAATGTGTGTAAATGTAAAGAGGATATTTGAACTATGAAAATATCAAATAAAAAACAGATGGTTAAATAGTTCTTATTTGTGACCACAGGTGGCGCTATATCGAACATGTACAGTGTAATGATCGCCCGCTATAAATATTTCCCCGAGGTTAAAACCAAAGGCATGTCAGCTGCACCACGCCTGATCCTCTTCACATCAGAACTTGTGAGTAGTCATTTTTTAATTAGTTTTTGACCACCGGCCTGGATTTTATCACAATGTTCTCTGTATCTGTCAGTGTAGGAACAGAACTTGATGTGACAGGGTTTGTTCTGCTTGTTGTTTGTAGAGCCACTACTCAATCGCCAAAGCTGGAGCAGCTCTGGGTTTCGGGAAAGAAAACGTCATCCTGCTCAGCACAGACGAACGGTAAAACAATCAGGATATTATGCAACGTTTGTTTGGAATGTGTACACCGATCAACCATAACATTAAAACCTCCTCCTTGTTTCTACACTCACTGTCCATTTTATCAGCTCCACTTACCATATAGAAGCACTTTGTAGTTCTACAATTACTGACTGTAGTCCATCTCTTCGTTAGTCCCCTTTCATGCTGTTCTTCAATGGTCAGGACCCTCACAGGACCACCACAGAGCAGGTATTATTTAGGTGTTAGATCATTCTCAGCACTGCAGTGACACTGACATGGTGGTGGTGTGTTAGTGTGTGTTGTGCTGGTATGAGTGGATCAGACACAGCAGCACTGCTGGAGTTTTTATACACCTCACTGTCACTGCTGGACTGAGAATAGTCCACCAACCAAAAATATCCAGCCAACAGCGTCCCTTGGGCAGCGTCCTGTGACCACTGATGAAGGTCTAGAAGATGACCAACTCAAACAGCAGCAATAGATGAGCGATCGTCTCTGACTTTACATCTACAAGGTGGACCAACCAGGTAGGAGTGTCTAATAGAGTGGACAGTGAGTGGACACGGTGTTTAAAAACTCCAGCAGCGCTGCTGTGTCTGATCCACTCATACCAGCACAACACACACTAACACACCACCACCATGTCAGTGTCACTGCAGTGCTGAGAATGATCCACCACCTAAATAATACCTGCTCTGTGGTGGTCCTGTGGGGGTCCTGACCATTAAAGAACAGGGTGAAAGCAGGTTAAAAAGTATGTAGAGAAACAGATGGACTACAGTCAGTAATTGTAGAAATACAAAGTGCTTCTATATGGTAAGTAAAGCTGATAAAATGGACAGTGTATGTAGAAACAAGGAGGTGGTTTTAATGTTATGGCTGATTGGTGTACATCTTAATAATTTCTGTTTTTATCAGATTGGAACAGATACTTTCTTCTCTTCTTGCCCATATACATAGGGCTAGTTTAACTACACCAATTAAAAAGTACATGGACAAGACACGCCAAGTTTGCAAAAAACTTGGATCTGGATGGTCTGATCCTACAAGGCAGACTCAAAGCCTGTGACCATACGTCCTACATCTGACTATTGAGATCAATTTTCTTTCAGCAAAAGGTGTGAGGTTTTTCCAACCACAGCAAGAGACTCTGTTCTGAATGCTTTTCATTGGGTTTAGTCAAACTAGCCAATCATAATCAGTGATGATTGAGAAGTCATGACATAAAATTAGATGGCACTATAGAACTTCCTGTACCATTGTATACTTTTGACCCAGTAGATTTTAGAAAACCCACAACAAACAATAAAAAAAAAAAAAATTTGGACAGTAGGAGCCGCTCAGATGGCGCAGCAGTAAAAACACACGCTGGAACCAGAGCTGGGATCTCGAATACATCGTATCGAGTCTCGGCTCTACCTGCCGGCTAAGGCTGAGCGTCCACATGAACAACGATTGGCCTGTTGTTCAGATAGGGGTGGGATATTAAAGCCGGATAGAGACTCTCTCATAACTAATGCAACTACAACCTCTGCTGACTGATTGATGGCGCCTGCACAGAGATGGGAGAAGCGTGCTGTCGGGGTGTGTCTCTCCATACACAGTGCTGATCCGCATTGCACTCATCAAAGTGTAGGTGACAAAATGCATACAGCTGCTGCCCACGTGTCGGAGGGGGCGTGGGTTAGCTTCGTTCTCCTCAATCAGAGCAGGGATCGGCATTGGTTGAGAGGAGGCATGACACAATCGGGCGATTGGACACGCTAAAAGGGAGAAAAAGGAAGAAAATGCATAAACAAAATATTTTAAAAAAATACATTTGGACAGTAAATCTATGAAATTCCAAGCTATTAAATACACGTTCCTCACATGCATATGTTAACTTTTTACTTCAGCTGTATAACTAACTTTCCAGCTATTGAAACAATAAATATTTGAGTAGAATTTGAGGATAGTTACAGCTCCTTGAATGTGTTGGCATGAAACACACCATTTATGTTTGTTTGGCTGATGTGCTGTGTTGTTTGGCAGTGGTCGCGTTATACCTGCAGATCTGGAGGCCAAAGTCATCAGCGTCAAGCAAAAGGTGAGTAACAGAATCCATTTATCATGAACAAACCTGTACGCACAGCAGTTCAGAATGTGTGTGTTAGCTTAACGTTTGTGCTAATGGAAATTGGTGGATGCTCGTCTTTAACTGAGACTTAACAAGTGTTTACTAGTCTAGCCTAGCCTCACTTTGTTAGCAAACTGCTATTTACCGTGACCAGTCTACATCTTTATTTTGTTGTTATTTGATTGTAGGGTTACGTTCCACTCTTTGTGAATGCAACAGCGGGTACCACAGTGTATGGTGCGTACGATCCCATCAGCGAAATCGCTGACATCTGCGAGAAATACAACATCTGGCTACACGTAGACGTGAGTGTTATTTAAAATGGCCCATTAATTGCAGTAACATCATGAAAATAAAATTGACAGCTAGCTGTTTCTGATGGACATGAGAATGAAGAACAGAAATGTGAGATGTGCTAGTTATCTCCAGTTAATGTATACATAAGTATTAATATGTCTATTAATACCCTAGTTAAAATAACAGAGGAATATTGATAGCTAAAGTAACTAAAGAAAAATATTACTAGCCTAAGTGTCTGTGTAGGTTCTCAGTTATCCATGTCATGGTATGGTAGTCTTGAGTGCTTAAGTTGAAGGCATCTAGACTTTTTTTCTTCTACCTTTAACTCAAGCACTCAAGATCACTAGCTACAGTAGCTGGGTAAAGTAACTACTGAGGAATATTGTTAGCTAAAGTAAATACAAAAATGTCAAGCTATATTAAATACTGATTATTACTGCTAATTGAAGGAACAATATTGCTACCTAAAGAAAAGAATTTTCCTAGCTAAAATAATACAGAAGAGTATTGCTTGCTAAAGTGCTACAAAAGAATAGTGCTAGGTACAGTAAAAGAGAAAGAATATTACAAGCTAAAGTACGACAGAAGAATATAAAATAGCTAAAGTAATAGAGAAGTATATTACTAGCTAAAGTGCTACAGAAGAATATTGCTAGCTAAAGTAATAGAGAAGAATATTACTAGCTAAAGTAATAGAGAAGAAAATTTTATATATTAAAACATCTGTGAGAAATCTTGGTGTTATCTTTGACTCTGACCTCCGATTTGATAAACAAATCAACTCTGTGGTAAGGAATAGCTTCTTCCAGCTCAGAAATATTGCGAAGATGAAGCCTTTTCTCTGCTATTCTGACCTGGAAAAAGTTATTCATGCATTCATTTCTGCAAGAATTGACTACTGTAATTCTCTGTATATTGGGATGAATCAGCAGCAAGGTTACTGACTAATACCAAGAAAAGAAACCATATTACACCAGTCCTTGCCTCACTACATTGGCTACCTGTTCAGCACAGGATTCAGTTTAAAGTGCTTTTATTTGTTTTTAAAGCGCTTAATGGTCGAGCCCCGGCTTATCTCAGTGGTATGCTTTCTCCCGCAACCGCACAGCGATCTTTAAGATCAGCCACTCAGAACTTGTTGACTGTTCCTAGGGCTCGTTTGAAGCTAAAAGGTGATCGTGCATTTGCAGTTTATGCTCCGAGGCTATGGAACACTCGACCTCCTAATATTCGACAAGCACCTTCGGCCGCTGTTTTTAAATCACTCCTAAAAACATTCCTTTATAAGCTGGCATTTGAACAGTGATGAGCTGTGTTAATTTTAATTGTTTAGTCTATTTGTATCTGTTTTATTTTGTCTCTTACTCTGTATTTTTATTTGGTTCTTACTTTTTTAATATAATGTTGTGTTATGTATGCTTATTCGATGTACAGCACTTTGGTCAACGTAAGTTGTTTTAAGAGTGCTTTATAAATAAAATTTACTTACTTACTTACTTACTAAAGTAATAGAGAAGAATATTGCTAGCTAAAGTGCTACAGAAGAATATTACAAGCTAAAGTGCTACAGAAGAATATTGCTAGCTAAAGTGCTACGGAAGAGAATCACTAGCTAAAGTAATAGAGGAGAATATTGCTATCTGAAGTTACTACAAAAGAGTGTTGCTAGCTAACGTGCTACAGAAGATTATTACTACCTTAGTAATAGAAAAGAATATTGCTAGGTAAATTATTACAGATGAGTATTGCTAGCTAAAGTATTAGAAAATTATTATTAGCTAAAGTACTACAAAAGAGTATTGCTGGCTAAAGTAATATAAAATATAAGACAATATTGCTTACTGAAGAACTACAAAAGAGTATTGTTAGCTACAGTGAAACATAACGAATGTTACAGGCTAAAATAGTAGAGAGAAAAATTAATACCTAAATGAAGTTATTGCTTGATACACAAGACCACAAAAACAATAGTGAATGCAAATAAAAAAAGCAGTTGTTATTAATAATGTTTAGGTTTTTTAAAAAGGTTCTGTGTATGTTTAGTTGTAACTGTATCACTACATTTACTGTAGTATGTTACGCCATGCTGTGGTGTTGTGGTCACATTTGTGTCTGTGTTATTTTAGGGTGCTTGGGGTGGAAGTCTGCTGATGTCTAAAAAACATCGTCACAAGCTGAAAGGTGTTGAGAGGTAAAGTGCTGAATCATTTATGTGATGAACATCCAGTTGAGCTGTGGCCTTAAATTAAATTAGAATGAATGATGTTTGGCTGTTTGTGAAAAATGAAGCAGAACTGCATCAAACACCACAATTTAAAAAAGAGAATAAAGAATAAAACAGGCTCGTAAGGACAGTTCTGAGGAAAAAGAGGCTGGTGTCCTTGAGCGACACCTACTGTTCAGTCGATGTACTGGCACAAGCAACAGAAAATATAGAAATGACATTAAGTATTCCTGTATGCAACGATTTAGCCAGTGGTCCAGCCGAGGTCACTAAAGTGCACAGGGTAAATAAGTATATCCAAATTGGAAAAATGCAAAAAAAAAAAAAAAGGAACTAAAAAGGAAGTTAATAAGCTACTCTTTTTAACCAAGAACTCATCAATAACTTTTTTTTAAGATTTATACGTTATTGATTTTCTTCTGTTCATTTCACAATGTAAAACAAAACAAATACTTCTGCAGATACGTGACATATATACCAAAGACTGAAAATTTAAAAAAAAAAACTATCAACATAAAAAAGGTAATAATAAAATAATAATTTAAAGAAAAAAACACAGTAGTACAGCATGTATCCTCACAAACTCACATGCAAACCTACAAAAGAAAAAACCTTATCATTTTAAGAAAAACCTTAACAACCTTAACATTTTAATGCCATTCCTCATAGGCTACAGTACAGTATAATGAATGACTCCCCACTACATACATTCGAATATCTGATTCTATCTTTTCCTCTTCTTCTAAATAACTTAAATATCTTCCCCATTTTTTAGTAAATCTGTCCATAGCCTAAATGACATCCTCTCATAAGCTGCCACTTTTGCCAGTTCATTTTGCCATTCATGTGTAGATGGGATACCTGGTAATTTCCATTTCCTAAGAATAATTTGTCTTTCAATCATAATACTTGTATGGATCCAGTTGGCCAGAGATTTTGGCCACTGTATCAAGACTGTATATGCAAGTTTATTTGACAGACATACACTTCTTGAAGATCATTGATCGTTGATCATTTTATGTCTATTACAGAGCAAACTCAATGACATGGAACCCACACAAGATGATGGGTGTGCCACTGCAGTGCTCGGCTATCCTGGTTAGAGAGAAGGTAACCATCATAACTTAGAAACACAATTAGAGACAAGTAGGAAACAGAAAGCATCTTGTGAATTTAAAAACATGAACTTTCCTCACAGAGACCATTAGAATTCCACCATCTTCACTTACCTTAAGTTCTCTCTCAGATGAACTGGAGCTAGGATTGAGCATCACATTTTTGACATTGTATGCAATTTGACAGTGTATGCAGGGATGCCCTCCCCTCCCCACCCCTAGCTAAAAAGGATGAAATCCTTGACATTTTCCCTGTCCTCTTTAAATGAACGTGTTGTGTCTTTGGTGTTTTTCAGGGCATTCTGCAGGGCTGTAACTCCATGTGCGCTGGGTACCTGTTCCAGCCCGATAAACAGTACGATGTGACGTATGACACAGGAGATAAAGCTATTCAGTGTGGCAGACATGTGGACATCTTCAAATTCTGGCTCATGTGGAAGGCCAAGGTGAGCTACTTCGATTTTTAACTGTTAATGCATCACATTTTCTAATGAAAACTAAATAAAAACAACAAAAATGAATCATATCTTTCCAAACCCCAGTCAAAAAATGCTAGTTCCACCTGTATACCAGTCTAATACTGATTATTATATCAGTGCCAATATAAACCTAAATGTTTAATGTTTATTTTAGTTTTATATTTTCTTATCAACACACCTACTTACATGTAAGTTCAGAATGTGTGTGATGTTAACTGATACCATTCAGCCAGTTAGCTTAATTACTGTGAGAACGTCAGTATTTGCTCAGAATCTGTACTGACCAGTAGCACTAAGATTGATTAAACTGCATGTAGAGAAGTTTGTGTGAGATTCCTCTTGGATATTTTACAGGTCAGACAAGACTTTATTTCTCACAAAATTTAAAGAGATACATTATGTATTACAAGGCATTTTGGCTTGAATGTTGGTGGGAGCGAAGTCTTACCAGGACAAAACCAAAATCAGTTAGAATTAGCAAGTCTTAGCCTCCTGAAAGGCTGCGTTCCAAACCACACCCTACCGTATTTGATGTCTAATTAATGCAGTACTTAGTGGTGTTGTTATACACTACACATAGGATGAGGTTTTGGACACATATGCATGAACATAGGATAGGATTTGGGATGCAGCAGGGATTCACTTGCATGTGCTGTGTATGTACAGTGAGATGTTAACGAGGCTTTAATTCTCTTCACAGGGGACGGTTGGATTTGAGCAGCATGTTGACCAGTGTCTAGAAATTTCAGAATATCTGTACAACAAAATCAAGAACCGCGAGGGTTTTGAGATGGTCTTTCAGGGAGAGGTAACACACACACTCACACACAAGTCTTTTGTTTTTGGTTCTAAATAAGCTACAGCTTTTCTCATGAGTTTAGCCAAAAGTCCATACAAGGTCAAGATAGCAGGACATGCAAATTAAAACCCTGTTGGTTTTCATTCGCTTTTTTTTATTTTTTTATCTCTGTCTTTCTGTAGCCGCAACACACCAACGTATGTTTCTGGTACATTCCACCAAGTATGAGGAACATGCCAGACGGAGAAGAGCGAAGAGAACGTCTCCACAAGGTACTATTACATTCACCACCGTGCAACTTTTTTATCTCACACTTTATTTAACATTGAACAGTTGTATGCAAATATTCGGGTCCCTCTGAGCCAATCAACTATTATTTGTTCATTTTAAAGTGCAAATCTGCACTAATCACAAATATAAATGCACAGTTATTTCATATGTGGTAAATTTAAAAATGATGAAAATAAATAGTAATTGTGTTGTGCAAAAGTTTAGACACTCTTTTGATTGTAAAGTCTGAACTTTATTGACTAATTGAGCCAGAATTAACCTGTTAGGACCCTTAGGTCAAGATAACGCAGTTAAGAGAAGCTGTGAAAGTCAATATCTAAAGGACAAAGAAAATTCCATGATTGTTTGGAGCTTGTATGCCAGAAATAAAAAGCAAAGGACCTGCAAAAAAGGTTAAGCTGACACAGGAGTGATGGTGCACCATTCTACTAGCGCAAACTCATTACTGCAGTGAGGTGGAGCTATCAAGTTTAAATTTTAGCAGTGCAACAGAGCTGGTCAGGCATCCAACAGGTCAAACGGAACATTCTTATGGTGCATAGCATTACTCTCTGTATGGAATACAGGAAAAAAACATTTTGCCGCTGGAAAAAAAATGATGATGATGACTTCACATAGGAGAGGACAGGTGAAAGTCTTTAGCTCTCCTTGGCCAACACGGGGCTGGTTCAAGTGTCAGAGGAATTGCATATGGAATTGAAAATGACTAGATGAGATAGAAAGGTAAAAAGTCATCAGAAAGGATGCTTACTTATAACCCCATTATAACACATGAAATACAGCATTTGAATAAACCAAAGGCATTTTGAAAACACCTGAAAAAAACTCGTTAAGTGTTAAGGATTGATGTGGATCTATTATGATTTGGGGTTGTGTGGAAACTAGTGGCACAGAAAACGTTGCACCATGTCATGTCCTATCACTACGTCATCATCACTTTGTAATGGTTGGCTGCACAGATGGGTCATCTGTCTCCAATGCCCTTTGTCTCGTGTTGACTGTACCAAACTAGCCCCTGATAATGTGATCCACGTTGTGATGTCAATCCAGCTTATTCTTGGTTTTCTGAATCCTTCCAGAAGTCCTGTCATAACACTCCCTCTTTTTACTTGGTCAGACTGTCCAGACTTTTGCATATAACTGTGTATTGACTGTTATATATTATATATTCAAAATGAATCTCTGTACCTGAAGGTGGCGCCGAAGATCAAAGCCATGATGATGGAGTGTGGTACAACTATGGTGGGCTACCAGCCTCAGGGCAACAAAGTCAACTTCTTCCGCATGGTCATTTCTAATCACGCCGCCACCAAGTCAGACATCGACTTTCTCATCGATGAGATCGAGAGGCTCGGCCATGATCTTTGAGAACGCAGCACTCAGCGCCGGCTACTGGAGCGCGCCGGTACTGCAGAAGCAACTTTCACCCTGTGGTTTGTACATGGTATATAGTTGAAATGTAGTTGTAGTGGAGAACGTTCCGTCCTATTGGTAGTCTAGTTAGGTAGTAGTGACACATGTTGTAATTCAGACTAGATTTGTAATCTTCAAGATGTTTCTCCACTTGACTGAGGTTCTTCATCACTTCTACTCATCTGGACATCACATGTATAGTATGTGTCAGTGTCATACATAAGCAGCTATGTGTTTTCTATATGGGTAATCATCTAACATTTATGTGTTATTTAAGTACAAAATAATAATTAAAACTCCCTAACGTCACATGACGGATTACAGCAGTGGTTTTCCGCTGTTATATGTGAACTTCACACTAGTCTAGACTTATGCATGAGTGGGTGGGTGGGGGAGTCACATGGAGCCTAGCGTGTCTCTCCGTACGCTATTATTCCCAGCTCTTAGCCTGACCACGTTCCCTTCACAAAGCAGAAAGTTTCATCCAAGCTTCTGCCAATTTTCTTCAGCCTGACAACCCTTTTTTAACATTGTTTTAATGAACGGGGTCACACAAGACCCAATCAAATTTTGAAATGGGGTGTGACTTGGTTCATATGTCTGTGGTCAAGGTGTGTTCCCAGAAGAACCTCAGTTGTATGGTCAGTGAGAAGCATCTTCCAGATTCATTATAAGTCCATCTGCCTTGACTCTTTACTAATGGTCTCTGAGGCGTAAGTGTATCTAACAGTAGCTCGCCCTCACACACACCTAGAAACCCCAGTGCTGGGATTTACTGCCATTCAGACCCATAAATATACGTCCGTTTCTATAAACAACACTATATATTATGTGTGATGGTACATTTACAGTGCTTCAGGTTGTAAATATAACAACGACGAGCAAGGCGCACCACCCTTTTAACCGAGTCCGATCCTCTTCCTGTGTACACGTGGGGTCTGTGGTCCTGTTTCTAGAACTTGTTGTAGGTCGTGATCACCAACACCGCCGCTGCTGCTGATCTACTGTAACCTCCTGCAGAATTTATAATCTAACAGATCTGATCTGTAGAGAGTAGATGTTCAGGAACAGGGTTGGTGATCAGTGCTGTAGATTATGTGTTTCTCGTGAACCTCAGCGAGGTGAAAGCGTGTCTTTATTTTTCGGATGAAATGCGCTATGGTGATCATGCTGTGTTCAAATGGACTTCAGAAATCCGTGCTTTCGATTTAGGAAGTTCAATACATGATACGTCTGCCAGTCAAGAGATTAAAGTATGAATACTCCTGCAAGGAACCTGCCAAATATGAATACTACGTATTAGCATAGCCTGGGTAAACCTGAGGCTAACGTTTTAGCGAGTAGAGCTAGACCTAACATGGTAACTAATACAATAGAATCGCTGTTTCATTAAATAATTCTGTTAAACTAATATTTAGTATTTGCTATGAACGTCTATAATCGTCACTCACTGAAGTACTCACTCAGTTTATCTGCCTAACATAGCAAGCTAACATTCTAGCTACTGTTTGAATGGAAATTGGCTTGCTGACTTATCAAGCCGGTTTATGTTTGCTAGCTAACATTTACCTAACACGTAGTTAAACCTTAAGAAACAAATCTAAATTGGCCTTTGTGGGCTAACTGTTGGCAGTGTGTGCTTGGGACTTGGGGCCACATGGGCCCACAAAAGCATTAAAGGCTGATTATAGAAGTGCAGGCATATTGTAGTTAGGACTATACCAATAATTTACCAATAAGCAAACTTTATGGGCCCCTATGTTTAGCCCACAGTGGGCCCACTGGCCCAATGGAAATCACAGTGACAGTGGAATATCTTGATTATCCTCAAACGAGAACTGTTTGGTCTCTACACATAGTATTAACCAAAACAAACCCGTGATTATACTGCCGTATTGAGAAACGTAACTGTTGCATGACGATTCGTGAGCGTGGTGGGTGCTGAACATTTCTCCCATTTGAATGCAGCATAAATGCACAATATGCACCAAATTCCTCGTGTCTATTGTAACCGGACATGTGCCGATATTACGTTTTTATACAATTGCAGCTTTTCCCTATCAAAGTCTACGAGATTAATACCATGTGTAACAGGTCGACTATGTTTACCCACTTCTTCTAGTCACAGAAAGCATAAATCCACCCGTTGTATTCCCAACAAGACTACAAAACCCAGCGATAAATTCAGCTCTATTTAAAAGAGTCATTTGACTAAGCTGGTAAGGTCGATGGCTGATGTGCGTGTTATGTCCCTTTTTTAGGAAGCAATCTCTCCTATTTTGCCAATAGCGCCCCAGCACGTCCCTTTGACCATGCTTTTATTCTTATTGAAACATTTAGGAGAGAATCAACTCCTCAACCGAGCCCCCTCTCCTTTTTTATTTTTGCTATTCAGCAGGACTGAGAGAGAAGAATAGGAACTACGATCAGGAGTCAGTGGTGGATTGAGTAGCTAATACACTGGCCACGGTCGCAGTCCCACCTAGCACTCTCTCTCCTTAGCTATACTCAGTTCTATCTATTCCCTTTTGTTTTATGATAATTGAATTCCCTTCTCGACCAGCTCCTCTCCTTTATTCAGCTTGTTGGGCAGCCAAATAGCTCAGGCTGCATATCAGCGGTTCTCAACGCTCCACAGCACAGTATTGTATTCCGCTTTAGGCAATCTGTTATACTCACATCTATACATAATTGTACATGTATAAATTATTTTAGTGTATTGTAATCTTTTTGATCTGGCTGGTTTCTGCCCCCTGGTTCAAAGGAGTCAAGGAGGTGAGTCAAGTTCATCTAAACCCATAATCACATCATTTAGAACAGGGGTGCCCACACTTTCGTGGCTTGAGATCTACTATTTCAGTCGACAGGTCATAGCGATCTACTTTTTAGAGTCGGCCTCAACATTTTTCAAAAAGCTTTGTAGCTTTTTTAAATGCGCTTCAGTTCCTATATTAATATTCAGCATTACAGGACAAGCGACTGAATAATCACACTGACCATATTCTGATGATTTGCACTGAATGGTGTCAGCCAGGTTTCTGGACAGGAGCTGCTGATATCAATTCTCAAGTAGCTTTCAAGTGTTCATCAGTAAGAGTGGACCCATATTTAGACTGCTGTCAAATATGTGGTGCAATTTTCTTATGTTGGATATTTTTCCTCAGCCAGCAAGTTCCAAAATTGTCCAGCAGAGGCGCTTGACTTCATATAAATGTCAGATTGTAGGGTTAAAATTTCTCCGTCAGCTTCTTCCACGTATGAACGAAACAGCCGTATTTGCAGTGTTCTTGCCCGAATCGAAGCGTTTTTGGTTTCTTTGTGCTTGGTTGTGCAGTCATCTTTACAAACTCTGTAGGTTACAAAAGAAAAAAAGAAAAAATTCCGCAAACTGGCTACTGATGAATGAAAGCGTTAGATTTGCGGTGCTTTATGCGGGCTGAGGCTGAGGCGTGCACTGTGTGATCGACTGGTAGATCGCGATTGACATACTGGGCACCTCTGATTTAGAACGTTATGTGTGCCATCAAATATTTAAAAAAGAATGGTGTTATCTAAGTTTCATATTAAATGGAACAATAATTTGAAAAGTCTACTATAACAATATTGTATGTGTTAAATACCACGGCGTATCGTATAGACGATTATCGGCACATGTCTGCCTGTGAGTTTGAGATTGTAGTATTTGTATTATTTTGTAACGTTTTACCGTATTGTAATCACATTTACGTAATGAAATACGTTTATGGTCCAATAGTGAATTTGTGAGCCAAAGAAAGACATGACACACCATTTATACGATGTTTTCTTTATATAAGCTGGTACTTATGGTATATATTTGTTTAAAACTCTATAAATATAAATATATAAATATATATATGAGATCTATTTAGTATGTGTGTGTATTGTTTAGGCTCTTAATCAGTGCAATCAGTGTGTTGTGTATCAGTGATAACGTGTGTAACTTAGACTGAATGTTTTAACACAATCAGCGATGTGTGATTAATTATTATAATCTGTTAACAATAATGCAAGCAGCTTAATCTCTGCCATGTAGAAACAAGCACAAATAAAAAAAATGTAGAAATTCATGATGTATAAAAAAAACACATAAAGAATGTGCAAGGCTCCGGTCACGCCGGCTTTTATTCTGCCAAATTCTGCATACTGGATTCCAGGTATTTTACTGGAATCCTGCACATTAGGAGATTTTTTCTTCCTCGTGGTGTGAATAACATTTTAAACAAGTCTCGGCGTGATCCATGTGGCATGCAGAAATTTCAACAGGGCTCGATTTTATGCAAATAAGCCAATCAGACGTCAGCTTCATAAAAGGGAAGACTTCTGATTCCCAGAAACAAACCTAATGGACAGGTTCACCAGTCACAAGCAAAGATAATCGGTGCGGTGGCAAGTGCCACATTAAAGGTGGCACTTTAATGTAGTATTATTTACAGACTGTAACAAACAGTCAGGAGATGAAATGTGGGCTGTGTTTTTATTGTTTACAGAAACAAAGCTAGCTTAGATACATTCAGTCATTCACTCACTTTCTGAACCGCTTATCCAATTAGGGTCAGGAAGGGGGGTGCTGGAGCCTATGCCAGCTTTTCAATGGGCACAAGGCACACAGTAACACCCTGGACGGGGTGCCAGTCCATCGCAGGGCAGACACACATACACACACACCCATTCACTTATAGGGCAATTTAGTGTCTCCAATTAACCTGACTGCATGTTTTTGGACTGTGGGAGGAAACCGGAGTTCCCGGGAGAAACCCATGCAGACACGGGGAGAACATGCAAACTCCACACAGAAAGGACCCGGACCGCCCCGCCTGGGGATCGAACCCAGGACCTTCTTGCTGTGAGGTGACAGTGCTACGCACCGAGCCACCGTGCCTCACTGTGACTCGAACAGTCAAATAAAAAAGTAATTAAATCATTTTGGTTAATTTAACTGTAATTATATAGCATATATAAGTTAGTGAATGCTAAAGTAGACAAAGCAAAGTCCCTGCTCCACTAAATTGCTGACTGAACCACAATTACGAATTAAGTCTCAGCCCGACTTTGCAAGTCAACGCAAACAGAAAACAGTTTCTGGTGTGACCGGAGCTTTACAGGAACAGTTTAGGAGAAAATAAAAGTTCTCATCTGAATAAAAATGGTCTCACATTCTTATTTTTCTCTAAACTGTTGCCTAAGACAGAGGGTATAAAAAATAAAGGTTTTATTCTTGTACATAAGATTTGCATCCAGCAACTGTGACACTTTGGAAAACTGTGGATTTGCACAACGTGTTTCTCTTCAGTGTGTAAAACTGTTATCTGTGTTAAAAAGCAGTTTTTATAAATAGTGGATGTCGGGAGGGAGGAACTCCTGCTGAAGATCAGCACTTTAACACATATATATGCCATGTGAACACTGTTACGCTAACCTGTATAAACGCTAATGAAATATATAATCTGTATTCAACTGTTCCTTCATCTTTTAAAAACTCGACAAGAAAATAAATGTATTATAATAATAAATCTATAATAAAGTCAGTAATGAGATCAGCAGCTGTTTACGAGCCGTGTGTTCTTTCATTCTGAAAATGTGATTTTATCATCACCGTAATGCAGAGAAACGATCTTAAAAACCTCTTGATGCACTTAACAATAAAGCATTTGTTGATATAATTGCAAAGATTAAACAAATACACTTGAGAGACCCTGACCACTCACCTCCTGAGCCACAATTTGCTGGAAATTAATAGATTATGACTCCGTGTACATGAAAGTAAAAATGTTATCAGAATTCATTTGTTTTGCTCGCCTACTCCTGTATTTAGGGGTCCCCACAACAGATCTTGCTGACATACCAGCCAGGTGCCCTCCATGATGGATTCTTCCTATTTTTATTAAGGCTTGGGACCAGCACTGAGAGCGCACAGACAAGTGAATCTCCCAATAGCTAGACTGTTCATCCACCAACACTGCACCCCCCACCCCTGTCATTAGCCAGTAAGTCCATGCAGATGCCTAAACTGTCGATAGCACCTCTGAGATTAGAACCCCTGATTCCTGGGTCTCAGCGCTAGTCTGCTAGCTTATTTTATTGTAAACACATTCATGAGTGGTGGAGAACAGAAGCACTCAACACTGTCAGGAAATATTTCTGTATCACTTTCACATTGTTCCAAAATTCATTTTTATGCATGCTTATTAACATTAGTGATTTAAATCATTGGTGTTCTGGTGGCGCAGTGATAAAACACACTAGCCCACCAGTGCTGACCTCTCAAGTTCGAATCTTAGCTTTGCTATAGGTCAGTCCGGTGCCTATAAAGACGTGAATGGCCGTGTCTGTGGGAGGGTGGACTGACATTATCATTATTGATGTAATAGTGGCCTCTGCTGGCTGGTTGGGGTGCTGCAGTGAATAATGGAAAGCAGTGTGTGTGAGTGACTCTCCATTGGTGATATCTGTGATCCCTGTGTGAAAAGAAGTGCTGAGCTACTACATGTGCCAGAGGAGCATGTGTTTGATGCAGCAGTGAGGAGTAAAATATCTGGGGAACTGGATATAACCACAGGTCCTGTTTAGTTTTTTCTTCTTGGGGGCTGTTTTTTAAGTTAATAGTTTAATGTTTAATTTTAAAAAAGTGTAGGGAAGTGGTAGCTTAGTGGTTAAGGTACACCAAGTTGCCACTGTTGGGTCCCTGAGCAAGGCCCTTAATCCTCAATTGCTCAAAAATCGTGTTCAGTCATAATTGTAAGTCGCTTTGGATAAAAGCGTCTGCTAAATGTTGAAAATTTAAACGTAAGTACTTTAGATGAGTGGTAACTTAATGGATAAGATGCTGAACTACTAATCGGAAGGCTGCTGGTTCAAGTCCCACCTCTAGCAGGTTGCCACTGCTGGGTCTTTAAGCAGGATCCTTATGACTCCTAATGGCTTGGATTGTATTCACGACTGTAAGCCGTTTTCGATAGAAGCATCTACTAATGCCATAAATGTAAATGTACTTCAGGATTTATATGTGAGTAGATTCATCATGCGGTGCCGTAACTCAAGTATTTAAAAGTAAGAATATTAAGTCGATTTGATTTGATGTACATCAGTTCTCCAGCTGTGGTTCTGTCTTGTGCCTTTAGGGCAGTTGTAGCCTAGTGGTTAAAGCACTGGACTAGTAATTGAAAGGTCACTGGTTCAAGCACCACCACCGCCAGGTTGTCGCTGTTGGGCCCTTGAGCAAGGCCCTTAATCCTAAATTGCTTAGACTGTATACCCTTACAGTACTCTAAGTCGCTTTGGATAAAAGCGTCTGCTAAATGCCAAAAATGTAAATGGTGCCTTTAAGTGTAGCAATGCTGCCTCCGTGTGGTGATAAGGGGTTATTACAGTCTCTGTTCATTTAAATATAGGAGGATGTAGTAACTCTCTTCTACCACCAGACGGCAGCACTGCTGCATAATTAATACAAGTTTCTGCTATAATAGAAACATTTATAATTCTTTATTTAAATAAGCTTCCAGTAATACAAAGATTGTGATTCTTAAAAGAAACCATTACTTAACACAGTCAGAAATTAAATAAGACTTCATGATTAACAGTTTTTTCCCCAAATGCCATTAAACGTATTAATAACCAGGACTGAACTGTTGTTTACACGGTTGGTTTACATGCCACACTGCACTTTATAGATACTGTACATTGCTGTAAATTCATTAAAAAATGTTTACTATTTATCTATGTTATTTTTCTGGGGCGGCACGGTGGCTTAGTGGGTAGCACTGTCGCCTCACAACAAGAAGGTCCTGGGTTCGATCCCCAGGTGGGGCGGCCCGGGTCCTTTCTGTGCGGAGTTTGCATGTTGTCCGCGTGGGTTTCCTCCGGGTGCCACGGTTTCCTCCCACAGTCCAAAAACATGCCACCAGGCTAATTGGAAACACTGAATTGTCCTATAGATACCGAGCCGCTAGATGCACAAACCAGTGCATTGTAGTGCCGGTCCCAAGCCCGGATAAAATAGGGAGGGTCGTGTCAGGAAGGGCATCCGGTGTAAAAATTTTGCCAAATCGATGCGGATCATGATCCGCCGAGAGCCGACCCCGCAACTGAACGGGACAAAAGGCCAAGGAAAAGAAGAAGAAGATCTATGCTATTTTTCTATTTTCTGTATATTTACAAAATTCTGTCTAGCGTGTTAAATTTGTACTTAATCTGTATAGTTTTGTATTGTTTGTATACTGTAGAGAGATAACAACAGCCGAAAACAAATTCATTGTGTGTGTAAACATACTTGGCGAACAAAGCTGATTCTGATTCTGATTAACAGAAATTAAATAAGACTTCATGATTAACAGAGTGAGCTCGGCCGCTCAGGTGGCGCAGCGGTACAGTACGCTAGCGCACCAGAGTTGGGGTCTCGAATACATCGTATCGAATCTCAGCTCTGCCTTTCCGACTGGGCTGGGCGGCTGTATGAACAACGATTGGCTGTTGTTCAGGGTTGTTAGGGGTAAGAAAGTCGGATCATAGGTCCTCATAACTGGTGCGACTGCGGCCCCTGATGGCTGGCTGATGGTGCCTGCACAGGGCTGAGGAATAATGCTGATGGGGGTGTGACCCTCCGTACACAGTGCCCGTCGGTGTATGAACTCGACTCGTGCAAGTGAAAAATGCAGTCTGTACTGACTGTACGTGCCGGAGGGGGCGTAGGTCAGTTGAGAGGCGTCCTCAGTCAGCGGTGAAGGGTCGAATCAGTATAGAGGACGCAATCGGGGTAATTGGACACGACTAGACTGGAGGATAAAAAATTGGGGGAAAAAATATTAATAAATAAAAAAAAAACAGTGTGAGCTCATTGGTAGAACAACTAATTTGTCCCAAATCACTTACTACATTATATAAAAGTATGTAATTTTTTTAATTTGGTGCTTTGTGCTTAGGATGCAGAGTGGGTGCAAGACAGGAATACCCTAGACAGGATGCCAATTCATTGCAGGGCTCCAGACACCCTGTGCTCAGACGCTGCCAATCTTGTCTGTCTAGAACCCCAGCCAACTGATAGGACCACTGACGTTTAAACCCAGATCTCAGCAGTGTAGGCTAGTTTAATAAACTGTGGCGCCTCCTAGGCCAGGGTTTTTTCAAGCCAAAAAATGGGTCTCAGAAAAAAATAATTGTAATTATTCATTCATTTTCTAATCCGCTTCTCCAATTAGGGTTGCAGGGGGGGTGCTGGAGCCTATCCCAGCTTTTCAATGGGCGCAAGGCACACAGTAACACCCTGGACGGGACGCCAGTCCATCGCAGGGCAGACACACACACACACATACACTTATAGGGCAATTCACTGTCTCCAGTTAACCTGACTGCATGTTTTTGGACTGTGGGAGAAAACCGGGAAACGCACGCAGACACGGGGAGAACATGCAAACTCTGCACAGAAAGGACCCGGACCGCAACACCTGGGGATCGAACCCAGGACCTTCTTGCTGTGAGGCGACAGTGCTACCCACCGTGTAATTATAATTAAATAAACGAATTTGAACAGGGTCATAAACACAAAATAAATGTCCGCCCTCATGTGGAAGCTTTACGTTACAACTTGTAAACCACAGTTTTTACGTCGGATGCCCTTCCTGACAGAACTGGGCTTGGGATCGGCACTACAATGCACTGGTTTATGCATCATAGGCACCTATAGGGCAAGTCAGTGTCTCCAGTTAGCCTGGCTGCATGTTTTTGGACTGTGGGAGGAAACCGGAGCACCCGGAGGAAACCCGGGGAGAACATGCAAACTCCACACAGAAAGGAGCCGGACCGCAACACCTGGGGATCGAACCCAGGACCTTTTTGCTGTGGAGCGACAATGATACCCACCGAGCCACCGTGCCGCCCAACACTACCTAAAAATTTATTATACTGTATTTTTATGACGGCCACGGTGACGCATTGAATTCTGTCCAATCAGCGTGCACGTATTCTTGTCGGCCTTCCTAACCAATCACAGCTTAGCAGGCGGGGCTGTATCCGAAAAACGGCCGTTTAAAAACTACATTACCCAGAAACCCTTTCTCCCGGACTGCCACGTAACTGCTGTAGCGGCTCATCACTGCAGCTGCAACCGGGCTACGCTCACCCACAACCGGGTACACAACCAGATCATCAGCGCTTACCTTGACACGATCACGGGCAGTGATGGGGGGCTCACAGAGTGTAGAGATTCCCGGAGGAGGATCAGAGGGATACCACGTCCTCAGAGTGAGTCTTTATAAATCACTCTGGTTCTCTACACAGCAACCTTAGGATCGATTCAAAGAGCTAATGCGGATAGGGAGTGCCGATGTGGCGGCGGAAACGGGAAATATACACCGTGGATCTGTAGCGCGGCCTGTTTTACAGTGCTAATGCTAACGCTGTGAAACCAATGTAAATAAAACGAACTTTTGGTCTTAAATCGGATATAAATTATTGCATAAAATCAGACAGCGTTTATAAATACAGATTTGTTTTTTTGTGATGGATTTTGCGACGTTTTGTCATTTTTATTTGACATTTGATGTTTGAATCTCGCACTGTCACTGATGTTGCATTAGCCAGTTAGCTCTGTTTTAAAGTGCAGCGCTGTATAAATCATTACAAAAATGATTCAAAACTACATTTAATCTGCTGTTTTAATTATAAACAGTGTTAATTTAAACATTAAAAAAATATCCGGGTTAAATTCATCCAGGTTCAGATTATTCAGAATTTGTTTATCTAGGTTAGAACTAGTCAGGTGTGATTTAACTAGGTTAACTAATCTACACTAAATCCATCTACAAATCTGAGTTCCTGACAATTTGCTGGGTCAAAAATATACAGACAGCACTTTAGATGAGCCTTCGGTGGTGTAGAAAGTTCTACAATGTCATTTTTGATACAATTACTGACTGTAGTCCATCTATTTCTCTATATGCTTTTATAGCCTGCTTTCACCCTGTTCTTCAATGGTCAGGACCCCTACAGGACCTGCAGTGACACTGACATGGTGGTGGTGTGTTAGTGTGTGTTGTGCTAGTATGAGTGGATCAGACACAGCAGCGCTGCTGGAGTTTTTAAATACCGTGTCCACTCACTGTCCACTCTATTAGACACTCCTACCTAGCTGGTCCACCTTGTAGATGTAAAGTCAGAGACGAGCGCTCATCTATTGCTGCTGTTTGAGTCGGTCGTCTTCTAGACCTTCATCAGTGGTCACAGGACGCTGCCCACAGGGCGCTGTTGGCTGGATGTTTTTGGTTGGTGGACTATTCTCAGTCCAGCAGTGACAGTGAGGTGTTTAAAAACTCTCAGCAGCTCTGCTGTGTCTGATCCACTCGTACCAGCACAACACACACTAACACACCACCACCATGTCAGTGTCACTGCAGTGCTGAGAATGATCCACCACCTAAATAATACCTGCTCTGTGGTGGTCCTGTGGGGGTCCTGACCATTGAAGAACAGGGTGAAAGGTGGCTAACAAAGCATGCAGAGAAGCAGATGGACTACAGTCAGTTATTGTAGAACTACAAAGTGCTTCTATATGGTAAGTGGAGCTGATAAAATGGACAGTAGGTGCCTAGATCTTTTCTACTGAAACATGCAGTTAGGTGGATTTGCTAATCTGACTTGCCCCAGGAGTGAGTGAGTAGGTGTGTTGCCCTCTCCAAGGTGCTGAGAGATTGTGGACCCACATCAACTCTGACCAGGATGTAGCAGTTAAATATACAAACTTTCTGTTTACTGTAAATATGCCACAATCAAATCACGTCAGTAGTTACTTGTACTTACAATGTCAAAAGGAAAAAAATGTGCAGACAAAGTAAAATACCCCACCCCCATGTCAGTATTTAAATATACAGTGTATCACAAAAGTGAGTACACCCCTCACATTTCTGCAAATATTTCATTATATCTTTTCATGGGACAACACTATAGACATGAAACTTGGATATAACTTAGAGTAGTCAGTGTACAGCTTGTATAGCAGTGTAGATTTACTGTCTTCTGAAAATAACTCAACACACAGCCATTAATGTCTAAATAGCTGCAACATAAGTGAGTACACCCCACAGTGAACATGTCCAAATTGTGCCCAAATGTGTCGTTGTCCCTCCCTGGTGTCATGTGTCAAGGTCCCAGGTATAAATGGGGAGCAGGGCTGTTAAATTTGGTGTTTTGGGTACAATTCCCTCATACTGGCCACTGGATATTCAACATGGCACCTCATGGCAAAGAACTCTCTGAGGATGTGAGAAATAGAATTGTTGCTCTCCACAAAGATGGCCTGGGCTATAAGAAGATTGCTAACACCCTGAAACTGAGCTACAGCATGGTGGCCAAGGTCATACAGCGGTTTTCCAGGACAGGTTCCACTCGGAACAGGCTTCGCCAGGGTCGACCAAAGAGGTTGAGTCCACGTGTTCGGCGTCATATCCAGAGGTTGGCTTTAAAAAATAGACACATGAGTGCTGCCAGCATTGCTGCAGAGGTTGAAGACGTGGGAGGTCAGCCTGTCAGTGCTCAGACCATACGCCGCACACTGCATCAACTCGGTCTGCATGGTCGTCATCCCAGAAGGAAGCTGACGCACAAGAAAGCCAGCAAACAGTTTGCTGAAGACAAGCAGTCCAAGAACATGGATTACTGGAATGCCCTGTGGTCTGACGAGACCAAGATAAACTTGTTTGGCTCAGATGGTGTCCAGCATGTGTGGCGGCGCCCTGGTGAGAAGTACCAAGACAACTGTATCTTGCCTACAGTCAAGCATGGTGGTGGTAGCATCATGGTCTTGGGCTGCATGAGTGTTGCTGGCACTGGGGAGCTGCAGTTCATTGAGGGAAACATGAATTTCAACATGTACTGTGACATTCTGAAACAGAGCATGATCCCCTCCCTTCGAAAACTGGGCCTCATGGCAGTTTTCCAACAAGATAACGACCCCAAACACAACCTCCAAGATGACAACTGCCTTGCTGAGGAAGCTGAAGGTAAAGGTGATGGACTAAACCCAATTGAGCACCTGTGGCGCATCCTCAAGTGGAAGGTGGAGGAGTTCAAGGTGTCTAACATCCACCAGCTCCGTGATGTCATCATGGAGGAGTGGAAGAGGATTCCAGTAGCAACCTGTGCAGCTCTGGTGAATTCCATGCCCAGGAGGGTTAAGGCAGTGCTGGATAATAATGGTGGTCACACAAAATATTGACACTTTGGGCACAATTTGGACATGTTCACTGTGGGGTGTACTCACTTATGTTGCAGCTATTTAGACATTAATGGCTGTGTGTTGAGTTATTTTCAGAAGACAGTAAATCTACACTGCTATACAAGCTGTACACTGACTACTCTAAGTTATATCCAAGTTTCATGTCTATAGTGTTGTCCCATGAAAAGATATAATAAAATATTTGCAGAAATGTGAGGGGTGTACTCACTTTTGTGATACACTGTATATGTATATACATCTTTTATATACACCAATCTGTATCCATGGATTCAGGCAACTGCAGATTCCATCAAGCTCACAAGAATGATCACACAAGAACTGAGTCTGTACTGGAGTGTTGTACTGCCATTCTTGCAATGTTTTCATGCGTGTTTGGTATTAGTTACGGTACAGTGTGGGTGTAACGGGTTCTGTGTGTCCTGCAGGTTCAGGAGAACTCACCAGGACATCGGGCTGGACTGGAACCTTTCTTTGACTTCATCGTATCCATCAACAACAACAGACTGGTAAGTTCACCCTGCTCACGTCTTACCACAGTGCAGTGTAGTGGTGGATAATGTGACCAGAATTCTTTATCATGCTGTATAAAATACAAATATTTGCACACTATATAGCCAGAATGTCTGAGGACGCCTGGATTTTAAACGTCTTGGACAAGAACCGTTTGAACATAGTTGAAAGCTTATGGTTTATATGGAATGGATTTAGCTATGAACTGGACTCATTAACAAGTATGTACACATACTCTCGGCCATGTAGTGTTTTCAGCTATTTTGAGGGTATTGTTTCTGTTGTGCTATGATTTCTCACCCCTCTCACGTGTAGCATTTTCTACCAATCCAGAACTGATCCGGTAGACTGTACTACATTTTCATGCTCCAAAAACAGGTTTTCACCTCCAGCATTATTATAATTACTGTTCTAGAATAATGTTTTGTTTTTTTCCTGATCTGTGTGTCCGCTTCATGATGTCCCTAATACGAAATGACCAATAAGGACTGGTTTTTCAAACTCTAGGTCGCAATTCTTAGGTGGGTTGTGAGCCGAAAATAATAGAGAAAAATGATAATAATTGTGGAGGCTTTATGTTACATCTTGTAAACCACAGTGGGACCAGAGAGTAAGTTGTGTTGCAAGTATAAATATATGGTGATATGGTGGCTACATTTCCTTAGTCATTTATTAAGATGGGAAGGATCAGAGAACACACTTCAAATCAGCCAATAACTTTATAAAGTAGCTACCCATCTGAAAATGTCCATATTCTGAAGTTTAAAACTACCGAATGCACATGAGAAGGATGATTTGAGAGGCAATATTTTTGCAAGGAAGATGATAACATTTTGGAATTACGCTCTACAAATCCACTTCAGTGGTAGCAAACTATTAAACTATATCGTGGCAGTGGAAAAACTCTCTCTTGAAACCTGGAAAGTACACGCCTGCAGTCCGTCAGACGCTACTAGAACTTTTTAAAACGGCGCTCTGCAGTCTAACACGATAAAAGGGTTTTGTTGTTGGAAGAAGGACACTCCTTATTGTGGTGAAAAATTAGTAAAGATTTTAAAGACGTGTTTCTTCCTAAGGCTTGAACAACATTGTTAGAATACATAGCTTCTTGGACTCCATTAAGTACAAGGAGTTTTGAATGAAAATCTGACTGCCCAGACCAAAAATCTAAACACGGTGTCATAGCTGGATTTTCTTGGATCTTCTTTGTATCTAAAATCTAAACAAACACTAGAAAAAGTGTGTGGTGAGCTCAAAAAGGGAGAATCCACGAAAGAGAAACCTGGAGGATCTGAAGAGATTCCCAATTAGAGTCACTCTCAGATATCTTAATCTTAATCTGCATTTTCCAATCTCTTCAAGCGTTATATAAGAAAACTTGGAGCTGTGACACTCTGGCAGTTTTTGGTACTTTGATTTCATAACCTTTTTGTCACCGACTCCACAGCCCTTGGTAAACAGTCAAAGAAACCAATGTTTGCTTAAACCTTTAATCATCAGCGGTGAGACGCTCACCTGTATAACTCCTGGACACGTGTTCCTCTGCTGGACTGCACTCTGTAGTGATGATGCTGGGATTTCTTCCATAGGAAAGAAACCACATGTGCAGCCCTAATAATTACAAGCGGTGTTCACTGTGTATCTTAAATAACAAAGTTCTCACATGAAATGGTTTCTGAGCGCTGCTGTTTGTTTTTGTTAGAACAAGGACAACGACACCCTGAAGGACCTGCTGAAGGCAAACGTGGAGAAGCCGGTGAAGATGCTGGTGTACAGCAGTAAGACACTGGAGCTCCGTGAAGCTACGGTCACACCCAGCAACATGTGGGGTGGACAGGGCCTGCTGGGAGTCAGCATCCGCTTCTGCAGCTTCGAAGGAGCCAACGAGAATGTCTGGCACGTCCTGGTGAGTAACGGAGTCTAGGAGGACATGGGGTGCCTCGGTGGGTATCACTGTCGCCTCGCAACATGAAGGTCCTGGCTTTGGTTGCCAGGTGGTTTGACCCGGGTCCTTTCTTTGTGGGGTTTGCATGTTCTACCCTTCGTGGGTTTCCACCAGGAGCTCCAGTTTCCTCCCACAGTCCAAAGCCATGCAGTCAGGTGAACTGGAGATACAAAATTGCCCGTGACTGTGTTGAATGTTTAACTTCAACTGATGAATCAATGGTAACCTGTCATTACCGGCCCTGTCATGAATGGAACCAGTGTAGAATATGATTTTAAAATCATCATAAACCATCAAACAATACTAAACCCTGAGCCACACGAGGACCAGTCACAGTTGGGACGTGACCTAGTAAGACCTGTAATGTGGTTTACTGATCTGACTGGTTTTTCAGGCCAGTAAACCAACAATGAACAGGCTAGAAAACTTCGCTTTTGCTCTTTACCTCTTAACTTCTAACACACTTCTTCCCCCCCACCTCAGGAGGTCGAGCCGAATTCTCCAGCTGCTCTGGCAGGACTGAGGCCACACACAGACTATATTATTGGGGCGGATACCGTGATGAACGAGGTATGATCGACAGTGCATCGTATTGTTTCTATGTATGTTTTTACGGCTCATATAACAATTTAAGTTTCTAGGAAAAAGGAAAAAAAACTTCTCTTCCCAATTGGCACTCCAAATCCCATCTAAATATCTCTTGGGTGCATTCACATTAGAAGCGGTAAAACCACGCTGGGCGTCATCAAAGTGTGAATATGGGACGAATCTGCATTTGTGTGGAATAACCATCAGATCCAGTCTGAAAGCTCCACGTGTATCTGTGTTTATCAGGATTTTCCTCGCTGTTTCACTTTTAAACTTGTGTTACAGCTCGAGCTTCTGAGAAATGGTGAGAATCTGCTTTTCTAAGCCAATAATGTTTAAGCTTAACGTGGTTTAATGTAGTAAAAGAACGACACAGGAGCACTAAACTTCTCTTCATTATTACTGCTCATAAGTTTCTCCACTAACAAAATTCCGTGCTAGTTGTTTTAATGCAATAAGTCACGTTAAGAGTTGTTCGTTCGGCCCGAGTGGCTTTTATCGCATCGTATCAAACAGTTCGTCGCATTAGAGGTGCTTTAAAAAGGTCATTGGCAAACTGGGTCACAGTTCAATCAGATGAACTTAGAGCGCCGCGGCAAGCGCAGAAAACCCGAGCCCAATGCGACAAGTGTGTGTGGTGCGCGTCGATTACGTGAGCACAGCGGCAAGCTAAGCTGCACCGTCACACTCCACAGAAAACAACGGCACAGCAGCGCAAAAAAGATACGTGAACCTGATGTGGATATGAAATTAGTTTTACTGTATTTAGAATCGTTTATTTTATCTCCTGTTATAATAATGTGTGTGTGTGTTCGCTCCCCAGTCTGAGGACCTGTTCTCCTTGATAGAGACCCATGAGGGTAAAGGTCTGAAGCTGTACGTGTATAACACGGACACTGATAACTGCAGAGAAGTGGTCATCACTCCCAACGGTGCCTGGGGTGGAGAGGGCAGGTGGGTGTTAAGGACTGCTTCCATACGAGATGTCAAGCTTGTACTGATTGTGTACTTACATTGTGTATCCCTCACAGTCACACAAACACTCTAACCACTATACATACATGCCTATACATAAAGCCTTAAGGCCTCAGCACACTTCATGCGGAGACGGCGTTCGCCTGGCTTTCCCGCGACCGATGAGACGTAATCGCGGAGAAAGAGAACAACCGCGGACGTCGCGCAGAGGCTTCGCTCGCCTCGTCGCGCACACGGAAGCCGGGCGAACTCCGCGGACCACGTCACGCCGCGACAACGCCTGTGATTGGTCGGTAAAAAAAAGAGGCGTGTCATGAGAACAAACACGGATTTTGAGGAGCGTCTCGACTGTGATCATCGGCTGCGTCCGAAATCACGACTTTCATACTGAACAGTATGCAGTTATTAATCATGATTAAGCATTAAGCATTTATCAAACAGTACACGAAAAGTACCTGGATAATCTACTGCTTGGGCAGCATTTTTTGTGTATGTAAACACAGCGCACTTGCCTGTACCGGCCAAGCAGTGCGCACTACCTCTCATTTAACTGTGCGATTTTGGACACAGCCATCGTTTTTGGGTTGTCACTAACATTATAAATGTCACCGCGAACTTGCGAGCTTAGTTTCGCTGGAAGTATGCTGAGGCCTTTAATCTATTATTCGGCCATTATAATAGCCATAGCAGCTCACATGGGGTTAAGAATTAAACGAACAAACTTAGTGTGTATAACCAAACGGTCAGGGTTTAGGACAGTGTGTAAGGATGTCCGTCCCAATAAAATAAATCATTGATATTTCGAACCTGCCAAGAAATCTATGGGTCTGTCTGAAAACCCAGCGAGCTCACTTCATAGACGCACTTCACTCCATCCTACCTGCTCTCCCAAAAAAAATGCTGTCTAATGTTTTAGATGCATTAAAATGCTGCCTACCGAGATTTACATTTTGGGTTGGGGACCTTGCAGTGGTGAGGTTTGAACCGACAACCTTCTCATGGCTTAAACAGTACGTTAACCAGTGAGCTACCACTGCCCTTCACCGAGAGCTCTGTGTGCTTTCTCACCTGCGAAGGCAATCCCAGCGTTCAGTGCGGCACAACTTATTCAGTTTGGCACGAAATAAAGAAAACAAAGCTGCGAGCGGAGTTATTTTCAAATGCAAGTAATTCTTATTCGTTTAAAATTTTTATAAATGTGTACATGTGTAAGTGCCCAGTTGGCAAGGCAGGATAATCCACTAGCACACCAGCGCTGAGATTCTGAACACCCTGGTTTGTATCTCGGCTCTGCTACCGGTCGGCTGGGCACCACCTAGTGGACACAAAATTTACCACCGAGTCTGCTGGGTGGGAAAAGACCTAAATAAGTACGTAGGGTCTTTAAAACCCTGTTAGCAGAAATGGATGAGCCTTGTGTGCAAATCTGCCGAGGCACAGGCGAAGAAGAAGGGGTTGAGGGACTGCGCACGCGTCCGAGGGGGCGTGGAGCAGACAGATATACCCTCCTCGAATGCAATCGTGATCCCCAGCAGCTACGCTACGCTAAACTGGTAGAAAAAAGGAGAAAATGCAGAAATAAATAGAGAAAAATTTATACAAGTGTAGTTTATTTGCAATTTTATTATAATGAAGTGTAAAATGCTTCTCTGGTTTGGTCTGTTTCTCACCTGCGTTCTCTCTCAACAGTCTGGGCTGTGGTATCGGTTATGGTTACCTGCACAGGATCCCCACTCGGCCCTTCGAGGAGGGAAAGAAGATTAACTTCCCTGTACACGCTTCCAGTGCGCCCATCAGCCCGCTGAAGGACGGCTTCACCGAGGTTAATATTCATAACTGTATCGTGTTTATTCAATAATCCAAAGAGCACCCGATACTGACCATAATTTCTTTATTAATTCTCCTACAACACGAGTAAAAACGTTAATCACTTCTTTACGTTGGAATGCGGCGGCTTCCCAGCACATACTGAGGATTAGAGATGCATGAGTACCGATACCGCAAATACCCGATACCGCGCTCATTAACTCGTACTCGTACTCGCAAACGAGGCTCCGATACGAAACATCCGATACCGTGTACCTAGTGCACGTCGCTGCGTTATGCCCGGTTCACACTACACGACTTTTGCCCTGATTTTCGCTCGGCGCTCGGCGACCGGATCGAGTTTTCTAGCACGTCAGATATCTGATCTGAGATGTGCGACTGGGAATGAGGGACATGTGGAACAGCCAATGAGAACGCAGGATACGGTGTGAGGGGAAACGCAGGAGAGGAGTGTAAACCGGTGGGACAGGGGGATGATATAGTTTATATCAGAATACATCAGCACACACACACGTTTTACAGTGTTTCTGACCTGATCGTTCTCTACAAAACACCAACACTGCAAAAATATTTATTAACCTCCAACTCACTACAGAACAATCCATGCTATTCGTGTTGCCAAATTTTTCCTCCTTGATTTCATCACGTCAGCGCACAAACACTTTGATCACTCGCTACTTGTTGACGTGCATTTTTGGACGTGGTATCATTAAACTTCTCGTCACTTCTCACGTGTGTTTTTGTTTTTAAAAAAAACGGTATTCTAAATAGGTATCGGTATCGGCAAGTACAAAAATACATGTACTTGTACTCGGTTGGGAAAAAATGGTATCGATGCATCCCTACTGAGGATCATGCTATGCTCTCTGTATTCGTCCACCTCCTTATTCTGTGCCTTAACCTGTCCCTAGGAGTTGCTGTTGCAGCAGCAAGTAGGTGACTCCTCAGATTCATCCATGCCCTTGCGCCCTTTTGTTCGTCATGATAGGCGAATGCATTAGTCAACCGGTATTAACCTAGCCACCCGGCACCATGTGCACACCTCCAGGACCAAGAAGACTTAATATAACAATCACATCGACAAATGTTTCTGCTCCTCTCCTAAGACGGGCTACACCCAAGCCCAACTCAAAAAAGTTTATTCCCACAGTGCTTTTGTTTCATTATATTTGTATTATTCTGTCCTAGTTGCTTATTAACAGTGACGGTCAGCTTTGTCAGCTTAATCACCAATAATAGAGGGATTGGACAGTAGGACTAGGTTGTCGTTCAGCATGTTCTTCGGTCGGCTTCAGACTAACAATTAAACACATACTGATAGACTGCAAAACACTAAACTCAGAAAGACTTTTAAAAACAGCACCAGGAAAAATTATTAATGTTTTAACATATTTAAATCTAAAACGTCTTTTATAATTCGTTTTAAATGACACAAAGTGAAGAAGCAACTTGAGTGCGGCCGTATGAATGACCCCAGCGTGTCGATACGGCGCTAAAACGAATCAATCAATCAATCGGTCGGCTTCTAAAGAAGAGTGTGAGATTAGGATTAGGATTAGCAGAAGTAATTAGGTGTTGTGATTAGGGCTGCAACTATCGATTATTTTTGTAATCGAGTATTCTATCGATTATTCCAGCGATTAATCGAGTAATCGGATAAGAAATACTTTTGCTTTAATTAAGAGCAAACATAAATGGGTGATTCTTTAATTGGGGGAACTTCCCTAGGTTATAAATATGTGTTAAAAAAAAAACTTTATTACAAAACAAATATTTTAGGTATTAAAAAGATCATTCATTGCATTACTAAAAAATTACATACCAAAATAATGATGATTTCCATTTTTTATGATGATTTAAACATCAATATTTCACTACTTTGGCCTTGTCCCCAACCCAGACTAGAAGGCCATGGCTTAAGACCAATAGAAGTAGCATAAAACACCAATTCCTGCCATAAAATATCACAAATGTGATAACATGGCTTTATAAAAACAAACGAACAAACACTAAGAGTGTAGGAATAGAGTCAGTCAGACAGGTAATGAGGGGCAGGATCATGAAGAGCTTTGTAGGTGAGAAGTAGTATTCTGTATTGAACCCAATGGAGCTTGTACAGAATGAGGGAGATACAGGAAACTGTCTTGGTGCGAGCAGGTACCCTAGCCACTATAGTCTGCTAAACCAGTTTGACGTCACCGTTTCTCTCCGCTGTCTTAGGTTCAGCTGTCTGCAGTAACCCCACCTCCTGTTTCACAACCTGGTACCACGGGACTTGAGGGCAACCTGTCTGGCCTGTCAATCAACTCTGCTGCACCCACCATGCCTACCGAGCTTCGCACAGGTACGCCCTTCTCATCCGCTCTTCCAGTTCGTGGGAAGTCGTTACACACAAATGCACACGGCTAAGAGCGTTCGTGTCTTTTCAGGTGTGCCCACGGTCCCTCTGCTGCCCACTCATGTCACCCCGGCCATGGGTACTCTGCCCTCAGTCAACCCCGCCACAACAATACCAGGTAACACCCACTGCTTGCTTTAAAGCTCTATACTTACAGAATCTGACCAAGAATCGGCCTCTATTACAAGTTGAAAATCTTCCACAGTTTAGAAGAAAACTTGGCACGCCATGCTCATGTCATCAGTTTAGGGTCGCCTTAGGGTAACCCCAATATTAACGTGTTTTTTTCCATATAAGGATGGACCAACCAGAGCGGCTTTCAATTGGAGTTGCAGCTCTGGGTGGGATCCCATCACTGGCAGGTGATGAGAAGCGGCCACAGATTGGACACATTTTAAAGGGGCCATGTCTCGATCCGATCAGATCGGGGGCTGTGCACGGAGCTGTGGATTCTCGTGGAGGAGGGGGGGGATCCAGTAAATCCAGTAAAAATGAATTAAATACAAAACAATAAGATGCTGTATTCAGATAGCAAGCTCCTCATGATGAGCTAGCTAGGAAGTCTTTTTGTTTATGTATATATTGTAACGTATTTCTTTAATGTATGTTTTTTACCCCAATCTAGTCGTACCCAATTACCAGGGTTGTATCTGTTTTCCACTGCTGCAGACAGACCCTGACTAAAGAGGGCTGTACCTAAAAAATGCCCTGTCTGCATTTTGCTTTTGTTTCACCTGCACACCGAGGGGGTTGGAGCTTGTACCAAGAGTAAAGAACTGATCCCCATTATCCCCCGTCCTTTTCCAGGCACCACTGACCAGCCCCCCCGTTTAACCTTGTATAACTGGACCTTTGGCATTATTGTGTTTGAATCACCCCACAGAACAGACCCTACTCTTTAATAATCAATACAGTGGCAGAAACTAGGATTCTGGGAAAAGTAGTTGAAAAAAAAAAAAAACACTTATGAACACAAAACTACCATAACGTTTTTGGTTAGACTTCAGCTTTTTATCCACCCAAACTAGTATATTCTTTGTGACTATGTTGTTGACATGGGGCTCATGCACAGAGACATAAGAAAGCCAAACTACAAACTAGAAAATCAGTGGCTGGTTCATTTTTTTTCAGTCCTTGCTTACGGTACATTTTTTGCAATCCTTACTTTAAGAAACAAACCTGATAAACTAGCCACTCAACTTGTCTGCCATCTCTCTCAGTGCCAGAGTTGTACCTGTACATTAGGGCTGCAACAATCAATTATTTTTGTAATCGAGTATTCTATCAGTTATTCCAGCGATTAATCAAGTAATCGGATAAGGAATACTTTTGCTTTAATAAAGAGCAAAAATAAATACATTTAAAATGAATTAAGACGCGTCTCTTAAAACAAACTGCACATTTTTAATCCTTGCATACAGGACAGTTTAAAGAGAACGTTATTAAAATGCAAAACCAAATACATCAAAAATAAATCAAATTACTTTTAAAATGTATATAGGCGACCTGAAACTAAGGCATAAATAATAATAAACAATAATATATAAACATAAGCCTCTAATTTGTGCAACTTTCAGAATTAAAAGTTTCAGCTACAGCTCACACAGAACATAAAGCTTTAATATTTTGTTGGGAGGTTTTGTAAGAGGTTCTGTCAGGATTGTATCTCCTAGATGAGGTAGATCTGGTGTTTGTGTGCGTGTACGTGTGTGTTTGCCTGAGCCTTCAAAAAAGCCTGTGGTGGTTGCAGTGAAGAAACGTAACGTAAACGTATCAGCAACATGCTCTGATGGTGTGGATGTTGTTCTGAGTTTTTGTTTTTTCAGCTTAAAATGATCCCAAACTTTCTGTGATTTTTCTCTGTCCGGTCTCCTCTGTTCGCCCCTCGCTATTTTCTCTCTCTCTCCATTTCGCAGTCAGCGCTATCAAACCTCGGCTGTGTCTCAAACCGCTACATTCATACTGAACAGTATGCAGGAGTGCCGAGCGTGTCCAAAAACGTAGCGTTCGTTGAACTGTACGCGAAAAGTACCCGGTTTAAGTACTGATAAGTACTGTTTAAGTATGAGATTTGGGACGCAGCCCTCGGCTTCTTCACGTCACCTGCTCACAGTGTAAACACGTCGTCCGTGCGAAACACCGTGAGCTGTATATAGTTGTATGGATTAAACGATGCCTCGATGCGAAAAATTTGTTTCACTGATGGTTGCTGTTTGTTTCAGGGTTAATGCCGTTACCCAGGGGTCTTCCTCCTCTACCAAACCTCCCCAACCTGAACATTCCTCTGCCAGACCTCAGTGGAGTGTCATTAGCGGGAATCCCTGGTCTTCAGACCACCACAGGTACCTACGCACTTACATGTAATAATGAACTTGTCACTTTAACTCTGATGCCATCCTTATTGAACCCTGCGTTTTAATTGTGTTTCCGTGCAGGTTTGCCCCCGCTTCCCCCTCTACCCCCTCTACCCCCTCTAAACCTGCCTGGTATGGCCCCTCTTCCCAGCATTCACGGTGTTCTGCCCTCCTCCACTTCCCGTGCAATGCACGTCACGTCCCTGCCCTCCGACCTCCTTCCACCCGCTGGCCCAGTCGCCCCCTCCCTGACAGTCAATCAGACTCCAGCACTGATCCTGGACGCTACGCCGACCGCCGTGACGGACATATCTACAGAGACGAGCATGCTGGAGAAGTCAGAGACAAGTGCACAGGCCGCGGCGGAATCATCGTAACAATCTTTTATCTGCATCCTGAAAATCTCTCGCTCTCTCTCTCCCCTATATATAGATATATCTCTCTCGCCCTTCGGTTTAGGAATTGTATTTATTCAGCGTAACACGACCCAGCGGGTAGAAACACGTACACAGGCATGCGAGGGCACACTGAGCGGGGGGGGACGAGGACACACGGGTGCACGTTGTAAAAGTAGGATTTGTCAAAAAAAAATTGTGCCAGTCCCAAGTAACGATGAGAAGGCTTTTTATTTATGAGATACCAACGCTCACGACTACGCAAGGTTAATGTCGCACGCTAAGGCATTCCATTACGTATCAAGGTCTGATTTCTACTGTCAGCACAACCTGCATTCTGAGTGTTGCAGAAAGGGGGCACTGTAGTGACTGTATGTGTTTTACACATGGAGCTTGAGTGTGTTTTTCTCTCATGTCATGGCAGAGCATTTGTGTGTGTGTGGACAAAATAATGGAAACACCAAGTGAAATGAGTGATTTAGACACTAGCTTTAATTTGTAGCTTGTTTCCTTGTATGACAGGATCTGCTGTGACCCTGACCAGGATCTTTTGCCCAGCAGCTCCCACTCTGTCAGTCAAAGAGACATTTTTTTAAAACGGCTCTAAACAAACGCCGTTGATTGGCTGGTAGAAACGTTATCTGAGTCGTAATTGGCTCGGGATCCAGAAAGATCCGTGTCCGTTTTGCTAAAAGAATAAAACAGGAACGTCGGTGATTAGGTTTTAATCCACGTTTTTTGATGAATTCGTACAGAGTGCTCCTGATGTGTTTGGCCCCTTTCTCTCTGCTCACACTACCACAGTAACTAGGACAGAAATAATAAGAACTAATACTAGAGCTTTTCGGATTGAGCGTTTCTTTTCTGTAATTGTCCCGTTTGCATTTTATTTTTGCTTTCTTCTCCTTCAGTTCTTTATTTCCCTTTTTTTTTATAGATATGAGACGTTAGTTTGGTGTAATGAATGAATCCAGTGTTTCCTCTGTTAGATGTGAAGAATGTATCTATTGTTGCTGAAATGAGTCTTTATATGAATATAATGAATGATTGGGGGGTTAGCAGGGTGTGTCCTCGCCTCTCAGTGAGCTCTCTGCGCTGGTTGGTTTCAGAAACACGTGCACACTAAGTAGAAGAGCGAATAACAGAACTTCAGTCGGCTTGTGCAACATCTACACTTGTAAAGAACACAAGCAATAAAGAGGTTTTACAGAACAGTGTCACTCGGTCTCCTTTTCTTCTCTACATCGTGTCTCCAATAAAAGTACAGCGGTACCTTGTAACTCAACCTCCCCTAAACTCAAAATCTTTGAAACTCAACACCCTTCATCGAGAAATTTGTACCCTTAAACTCAACGTTTCCCTTAAACTCAACGTGTGTGTGGCTGCCGCTTTGTTCAGCGCTCGGCTTAAGCGGTAAAACGTCATGCGAACACGAGAAAAATCTGCATTTGTGTGGAATAACCATCAGATTTACTCTGAAAGCTCCACATCTGTGTTCAGCTGTGTTTCTCCTGTTTTACTTTTAATTATTTCTGAGAAATTGTAAGAATCCGCTTTTCCGAGAGAGTCTAAAACGCTTATCATAAAAAAAGTAACTTAATGTATTAAAAGAACAACACAGAAACACTAAACATCTCACAATTATTACAAAAGTTCTCTCCACTAATTAAGAAGCACAAGAAAACAATAAAGTAGTAAAGCTAAAGCACAGGTTTTATTGTATTTTTATTGATTTTGAACTGTTTTTAATTGTATTTCAGTGTTTTTATATTATATTTGTGTTATTTTCAGTGTATAAGTTTCTAAACAACCTCATTATTTTACATAAGCCTAAAATATCTGCAGTTCTACAGGACCATGAAACACATTAACAGGTTTCCCAAACATCCTTATGGGGAAAAAATACCTTAAAACTCAACGCCACTCCCAGAACCAATTGATGTTGAGTTTTAAGGTACTACTGTAATTTTGCACTTAAGCTTGGTGTGGAAAATGTATTTGCCCCTTTCATCCACTACTTCATGCTTTGCTCTTCTTCATAGAACTGATTCAAATCAGAAATGCTGCTGATTTTTCAGGCATGAACTGCAGGTCTCACCACAGCATCTCTACTGGGTTCAAGACTAAGCTGGTCCAAAACTTGTATCCTCTGTCCTGCTGCAATTCAAATCACACTTCAGCTCCTGGATAGACTCGTCAGAGTGGAAAATCAGAGTATGGCTGTTTCTTCTGGTTAGCAGCGCTTGCAGTCATTAGACAGACCTTAGCTCTTTTTTCTGGGATCTTTTATCTCTTCCTGGAGCGGTCGCTATTTAGCAGACTGACCATTCCATACCTTAAGTGATCATCAGGTGATGAAGGTTTTTAATCATTTTTTAAAGACTCAGATGTTCGGACAGACAGAGGAAGCTCGTTCCACCACTTGCGTGCAAGTACAGAGAAGAGCCTGGATGCTCGTCTTCCCCGAGTCATGGGTGGAGGATCAAGTCGAGCGAGACTAGTGGCTCGGAGGTTGCGTTATACAGAGCGGGGTTTGATCAGACCACGAAGGTAGCTTGGGGCTGGTCCATTTTTGGCTTTGTAGGTGAGCATCAGTGTTTTAAACTGAATGCGGGCAGCTACAGGAAGCCAGTGAAGGGAACGCAGCAGTGGGGTGATGTGGCAGTGTTTAGGTTGGTTAAAAACCAGGCGAGCAGCTGCATTTTGAATGAGGGTTTAGTAGTAGACATGGGAGCTCCTGCCCGGAGGGAGTTGCAGTAGTCCAACTGTGAGATTACAAGTGACTGGACCAGAATCTGAGTAGCTTACATGGAGAGAAATAAACGAATCTTCCTGATGTTGAAGAGGAGGTGAAAAAGATCAACAATAACCATCAGATTCTTAGTAATTGAATGGGCTCCCCATTGCTGCTGCAATTGCAGCCTCTGTTGGCTTGTTAAGGCACCTGCAGAAGGGATGGTTGTTTCACAGACAGCACTGTGACTCCGTATGTGACACTGCTCTTTGTATGATCACTGACAGGGTGGCGAATGTGACCTACATTTAACAGTGGTCTCCTGCCATTGTCAGAAAGAAACCCAAACCATAATTGTATGGCGAGAAACGTCCTCAGATGTCAGAAGTGCCAACAAAACTGGTTTGTCATGAATAAGAGGCTGCTGGGTGGCACTGTTCACAATCAGGGGCTGCAATAGCAGCAGCAATAAGGAACATCTTTTACCACAGTCACAGCCAATCGTGTCTGTGAACACTTTCCATTCTATACCACAGCTGAGATTTGAACCTGACGTCTCATGATCTCAGCTGTGGTGGTTGTTATCACAAAACTGACACATTTTTTGTGTGGTATTAATATTCCGGTGATGAAGTGAGAGCTGAAGAAAGCGTCTGAGGCAGGTGTATTAAAATAACGGTTTAGAATTTTATTTCTCTTTCGGCTACATTTCCTACAACAGCAGCAGCATTTCAGAGACGGATCACAGACGGACTGTGAGAAGACAGGAGGAAAGCGGAGTGGTAACGGTGATTCCAGGGAGGTGCAATTCAACCCCAGTCCAGCCATAGTGGCGACTCATGACACCCCAGCACTCTGAGGTTCAGACCATATTCTGTCTGCTAGTAACTTATTACTCACTTGTTCACTTTTGTTACTTAAACACACACACACACACACACACTCATGTTCATACAAACAATCCTGTCATACACTGACACAATACATGTCCACCTGCACACACACTCCAGTCATACACAGATTTAAACTTACACACTCCGACACAGATTTGCACAATATTGAACATATTCAGACTTGTCCAACAAACAGAATGGATTGTAAATGTGCTGCTTTTGTCAATTATATCAAATATTAAACAATTGGGGTGTAACTAAAAACTAAAAGCAACACTAAATAGCAGCAACATGTAAAACTGCTTCAAAGGGGAAATAAACAATGAGGCGATCCTGCATCCAGCAAACCGGCAAACTAACATCTGTATTAACGTCTGGAATCATTTTGTGCCAAAAATATTCTAAACTTTAAAGATCCACAAGATAAATGTAATCAAATCAAAAGTAGAAAAAGAGACAATCAAAATTTTTTAGGCTTCCATGTGGGGCAAAAGAGAAGTGAAGTGGTTCACTCTGTCAGAGGCCATCCAAAAGTCCAAGAGAGCAGAAATGGCAATTTACTTAATTTCTGACTCTTCTATCCAGTAAGCAACGGTCATCATGTCAGTATCACCTTATTTCCCTTTTTAACCACCAGCTCACCTTGTTTATAAAAAATTTTTTAAATGCATTTTTCTCCCCATTTTTCTACCGATTTAGTGCATCCAATTTGTCTTCTGCTACTGTTTGTTTGTTTATTAGGATTTTAACGTCATGTTTTACACTTTGGTCACATTTATGACAGGAACGGTAGTTACTCATTACTCAAGATTCATCAGTTCACAAGTTTAATATCAATTTTGCATCTCTTGTTCGCCTCACTTGGACGTCTTTGGACTGTGGGAGGAAACCGGAGCTCCCGGAGAAAACCCACGCGGACACGGGGAGAACATGCAAACTCCACACAGAAAGGACCCGGACCGCCCCACCTGGGGATCGAACCCAGGACCTTCTTGCTGTGAGGCGACAGCGCTACCCACTTAGCCACCGTGCCGCCGCTCTTCTGCTGCTGACAGACTCTAGATTAGCATCCAAGGAGAGCACGCCGCTGTCCACGCCTTCTTTACACGTGTACAGCCCGTCCGCGCTTCGAGCGTCTCTTCCGCCAATCAGGGTCCTTACACAGCGTATGAAGACCCACCCACCCACACATAGTCCGGTCTTCACCCTGCAGATACGGTGGCCAATTAGTATCCGCTGCAGGCACTGCTAATTATGCCCACCCGATCGGCGGCAACACCGAGCCTCAAACCCGGGAGTGCCGGTGCGTCAGCGGAATATCCCGCTGTGCCACCTGGGAGCCGTTTATTTAAATTTTAATGAACTCGATTTATTGAACATAAAATTTCAGTGAGCATCATTTTCAGTTTATAATAACCTGTCATACGGTGCTAGACAAAGGGACGACCGTAGTAAAGGTTTGTACATCACTGACTTGATGCCGGTCTCATGCGCTGTAGAGTTTGGTCTGATCGACCTCAAGCTCTGGAGTTCAAATCTCAGCTATGGCCTTGGGTTGGGTTTCTAACAGGTACAATTTGTCATACGTCAGGGCTGGAAGATGATTCATAAAGAGTAAAGCCTAATTCTCCGTACGCAATACAGCTCTCTGTAAAATGCCTCACCATAACAGCCCTACACTAAGAAGTCTCCAAATACCTAAAAATCCCCATTGCAGCTTTAACACTTGGCACAAAGTGTTTTCCATAGACGACGTTTAGGAAGACGTCTGCACCTTCACCTGTCAAAATGTGTGACTGAAAGACATGCTAACACACACACACACACATTGTTTTCTAGCATCCCTTATACACACACAAGCCAGAAGGGAACATAAGACAGTAATAGCAGTGTGAAGCGCAACATCCGCTCGCGTGTTTATAAATAAGTAGATATACTCTACTGCCCCCCCCCATATTCAAGTTTATTCCCCTAAAAATATACCCTACTGCCCCCCACATTCAAGTTTATTCCCTACAGTCCGAGTGCAAGCAAGACGAGATTCATGTCACTTCCCAAGTGCCAGGCAGTGGGCGTGTCTTTCAGCTAAAACTCACACAGGCCCCTCCCACGTTCTCCATCCACACAGGTACTTAAGAATAAAGTTAATAGGAGATAATAGAGGAGGAGGCTGGGCTATTGGGCGTGGTCTGCAGGTTTCCTGAATTGGCTCGTCTGATGTGAGGCAGTAGGTAGGAGTCGCGGCACAGCAGGTGGACGTCGTAACGGTCCTCTTTCCTGTAGGCCAAACAGCGCCGAATAAACACCTGCAGACAGAGAGGAAAGAAGGGTCACAAACCTCAATCGCTTACAACCAACCAACCAAACAACCGTGCCATCCCGCCCGTTTTCAAACACTATGCATACAGTAGACCCTTGACTTACGAATGTAACTGGTTCCGAAGGGCTGCTCTTAAGTCAAAATGTTCGTTAGTTAAACCTATTTTTACCATAAGAAACCCAAACCCCCCCTTATCTAACCTCTCTAATGTCTTAAATGCTCTTTTTTGTTATAAATACACGTATATTTCCCTTAAATCTTAAATTATAGAATAGACATTACTGTAATAAACAATAATAAACAACACTACACAGTAGTACTGTACATAAACACACATCACATTTCAGTACAGTACGTGTGCTGTACCATACACCATAATACATTTCCTTCTTTTTATATAAAATGTATCTACCAGAAACAACAATAACTCTCATATTTCTCTAATATTTCTTCTTTATTTCAATACTGTTGTATTTTGTAGTCGTAATTGCACGAAAGAAAGAATACTTTACTGAGCCGATTTCCTTCTTCTCTCTCACTCACTGTCCCCTCTGTCTGATACACAGAGACACCTACTGGCAGGAGTAATTATACAACAACAAAAAGTAATAGATTCATTTTCTCACCACTACGCTCTCTCTGCAATTTTCTCCCCTAATCTAGTCGTGTCCAATTCCCCTGATCGCGTCCTCTATACTGATTCGACCCTTTTGCCGCTGACTGAGGACGCCTCTCAACTGACTTGCGCCCCCTCCGGCACGCAGTCAGTACAGCCTGCATTTTTCACCTGCACGAGCCGAGTTCATACACCGAGAGACGCCGCGCACGGAGGGTCACACCCCCCCTCGATGTTATTCCTCAGCCCTGTGCGGGCGCCGTCAGTCAACCAGCAGGGGCCGCAGTCGTACCAGTTATGAGGACCTATGCTCCGACTCTACCCCTAACCCTGAACAACAGCCAAACGTTGTTCATACTGCCGCCCAACCCAGTCGGAAAGGCAGAGCCGAGTTTCGATACGATGCATCTAGAAACCCAACTCTGGTGCGCTAGCGTACTTTACCGCTGCGCCACCTGAGCGGCTTAATATTCAATTTTACAAAATATAAAGAAAACACTGAAAAAACACCGTCCGCTGTCCGAATGTTTGCTCACTGTGTATATATATATATACAGTGTATCACAAAAGTGAGTACACCCCTCACATTTCTGCAGATATTTAAGTATATCTTTTCATGGGACAACACTGACAAAATGACACTTTGACACAATGAAAAGTAGTCTGTGTGCAGCTTATATAACAGTGTAAATTTATTCTTCCCTCAAAATAACTCAATATACAGCCATTAATGTCTAAACCACCGGCAACAAAAGTGAGTACACCCCTTAGTGAAAGTTCCTGAAGTGTCAATATTTTGTGTGGCCACCATTATTTTCCAGAACTGCCTTAACTCTCCTGGGCATGGAGTTTACCAGAGCTTCACAGGTTGCCACTGGAATGCTTTTCCACTCCTCCATGACGACATCACGGAGCTGGCGGATATTCGAGACTTTGCGCTCCTCCACCTTCCGCTTGAGGATGCCCCAAAGATGTTCTATTGGGTTTAGGTCTGGAGACATGCTTGGCCAGTCCATCACCTTTACCCTCAGCCTCTTCAATAAAGCAGTGGTCCTCTTAGAGGTGTGTTTGGGGTCATTATCATGCTGGAACACTGCCCTGCGACCCAGTTTCCGGAGGGAGGGGATCATGCTCTGCTTCAGTATTTCACAGTACATATTGGAGTTCATGTGTCTCTCAATGAAATGTAACTCCCCAACACCTGCTGCACTCATGCAGCCCCAGACCATGGCATTCCCACCACCATGCTTGACTGTAGGCATGACACACTTTTCTTTGTACTCCTCACCTGATTGCCGCCACACATGCTTGAGACCATCTGAACCAAACAAATTAATCTTGGTCTCATCAGACCATAGGACATGGTTCCAGTAATCCATGTCCTTTGTTGACATGTCTTCAGCAAACTGTTTGCGGGCTTTCTTGTGTAGACACTTCAGAAGAGGCTTCCTTCTGGGGTGACAGCCATGCAGACCAATTTGATGTAGTGTGCGGCGTATGGTCTGAGCACTGACAGGCTGACCCCCCACCTTTTCAATCTCTGCAGCAATGCTGACAGCACTCCTGCGCCTATCTTTCAAAGACAGCAGTTGGATGTGACGCTGAGCACGTGCACTCAGCTTCTTTGGACGACCAACGCGAGGTCTGTTCTGAGTGGACCCTGCTCTTTTAAAACGCTGGATGATCTTGGCCACTGTGCTGCAGCTCAGTTTCAGGGTGTTGGCAATCTTCTTGTAGCCTTGGCCATCTTCATGTAGCGCAACAATTCGTCTTTTAAGATCCTCAGAGAGTTCTTTGCCATGAGGTGCCATGTTGGAACTTTCAGTGACCAGTATGAGAGAGTGTGAGAGCTGTACTACTAAATTGAACACACCTGCTCCCTATGCACACCTGAGACCTAGTAACACTAACAAATCACATGACATTTTGGAGGGAAAATGACAAGCAGTGCTCAATTTGGACATTTAGGGGTGTAGTCTCTTAGGGGTGTACTCACTTTTGTTGCCGGTGGTTTAGACATTAATGGCTGTATATTGAGTTATTTTGAGGGAAGAATAAATTTACACTGTTATATAAGCTGCACACAGACTACTTTTCATTGTGTGAAAGTGTCATTTTGTCAGTGTTGTCCCATGAAAAGATATACTTAAATATCTGCAGAAATGTGAGGGGTGTACTCACTTTTGTGATACACTGTATATATATATATATAGAGAGAGAGAGAGAGAGAGAGAGAGAGACGGTTGGAGTCAACTTGTTTGTGACGTCACGTCATCCGAAATCCGAAATTTGTTTGTACGTTAAGTTGAAAAAGATCGTTCGTAACCCGAAATGTTCGTATGGTAAACCGTTCGTAACTGAAGGGTCTACTGTACCTTTAAGTATTTTTTCATCTAAATCTATTCAAAATCTAAACCAATAACAATGCATGCAATTGAAAGAGGTCACGTTTGCAGGAGGAATGAAAAACCTTGTCGACCCTCCCTCTCTCAGGCACGGCCGATTCTGCCTACTAAGACGTCCGGAACTCAAGATTCCAAGTCCAGAGATTGAGAGCTTAGTGGTCGAGTATGTTCTAGCATCTAAGATCAAAGGAGTCAAGCCCAAACAAGAAGGAAATGGACGGCTTGTTTTGGACGTGTAGATGAAAGTGGAATGTCATGTAATGAGAACACTGACCTTGGCTTCGTTGCTGACCACAGGTTTAGGGGGAAACTGGACCTCTGTGGCTTTGAGGATGGTGTTCTCCTGAAGGATGTCCTGCTGAGACTGGTTATGACCGAACGGCTGCAAAACAAAACCAATAAAACAAGAGGAGAATATGCTTATACAGGTTTTGCTATCGGGGTTCCGATCATATTAAATATCAGTTAGAATCAGGCTGATAACAGATAAAGTCTTCTTACGTGTTCAATAGAAACTATTTTTTTATACCATTATACACCCATGAGCATTAAAACCACCCCCCAAAAAGCCCACAGCAAAGTTTATTCAGTAGCACTGGTGCATGTCAGGGTGGGGGATCTATTCGTTGGTCGGCTGAACCAGTGAAACCAGTGCATGACAGAAACTGGAGGAAATAATGAAGAACAATCAGCTCTCACTCACCACTAAAACCACTGCAGTTTCTTAAATGGCTGATAATCAGATCAGATTCTATTTTTGGTGACTTGTTCAGCACCTTAATATCAGTATTGCTGGGGCAGTTGTAGCCCAGCGGTTAAGGTACAGGGTTTGTAATCGAAAGGTCGCTGGTTCAAGCCCCACCACGGTCAGGCCCTTGAGCAAAACCTTTAATCCACAATTGCTTAGATAACACACCGTCACAGCACTGGATAAAAGCATCTGCTAAATGCCAAAAATGAATTAAATGTTTATTTTATTTATTAGGATTTTATTAGGATCTTTGGTTCCATTCATGACAGGACAGATAATTACTGGTTACACAAGATTCATCCATTCAAGTTTAATGTCAGACACAGTCATGGGCAATTTTGAATTTTCAATTCACTTCACTTGCACATCTTTGGACAGTGGGAGGAAACCGGAGCACCCAGAGGAAACCCACGCAGACACGGGGAGAACATGCAAACTCCACAGGAAGAAAAATGAATTAAATGAAGAGAACAAACTGACATGTTGGTAAACACCCACTTCAAAAAATCCGACTCAGTGCGGCGCTCAGTGCAAGTTTGTTACCTTGCGTCCATACAGACACTGGAAGAAGATGACACCCACAGACCAGACGTCCACTTTATTGGAGATCTTCGGCGGCTCTTTACCGACCACGAAACACTCTGGTGGTAAATACCTGCAAACACCAACACAGTCAGTCAGAGACACGGACCACTGCCTGTAGATGTTCTGTTCTCCAAGTCACATTCATTCATTCACTTTATAGAACTACATCATACTGGTCAAAGTCACAGTGGGTCCACTCTCTATTTCCTCGGCTGCTCCCGTTAGGGGTCCCGTTAGCCCTTTCCGACACGATCCTCCCTATTTATCCGGGCATGGGACCGGCACTACAATGCACTGGTTTATGCATCCTAGTGGCTGGTACCTATAGGGCAATTCAGTGTCTCCAATTAGCCTGGCTGCATGTTTTTGGACTGTGGGAGGAAACCGGAGCGCCCGGAGGAAACCCACGCAGACACGGGGAGATCATGCAGGACGTTGGTGCTGTGCCACACCCACCATACCTGCTGAACTATAATTCTGCCACAACTACACGATACATAAATATGAGGAGGTGCTTGGGTGGCTCAGCAGACTATTATGAGACCAGATTCGAATCTTAGCTGTGCTATAGGCCAGTCGGACGTCTACACAGACATGCTTGGCTATATCTCAGTGAAAGGTGATGCCTAAAGCACTGCAGCGCATTGGTGCCAGGTCCAGGGTGTTTCTGCCTTGCAACTACGTTCTTCCCGGGGGAACTGGACCCACCATGACCCGTTATTAAACACTAATTGTAACACATTTAGTTTTTTTTAACATGAACCTGGCTCACCAGTAAGTCCCTGCACCCTGGGAGGTCAGGTCCATGCCATCTACACCGTAGTTATCATCGTCCATGATCTTCGACAGGCCAAAATCTGTGATCTTTATCTCTCCACACGCCGTACCATCCACCAGGAGGATGTTCCCTAAAATACACACAAACATACACACTGCATAACTACTGTATGCTGTCCTTATCTAACAAACATCTTGCACAATGTCCAGGTTAGTCCAATACATCGTTTGTTCAAAGACCATCTGGCAACACATTTAGATAATTTTACTTTAATTTAATTGTTTTCATTATTTCACCACCATTTTATTCTGATCAGGGTTGCAGTGGGTCTGGCTTCCCTGGAATCACTGGGTGCAATGCAGCAACATACCCCAGACAGGACGCCAATTCGTCACAGGGCCGCAGACACCACCAACCCCAGACTAGCCGATCATGTCTGATGCACGACCCCTGGATCCCAGCACAATTTAGTGGTGCGCCACCCGAGCGCCCATGGAATCATGTAAATAATAAACTATATTACCAAAAGTGTTTGGACACCTGACCATGAGCTTGTTGGGCATTTCATATCAAAAACAAATGGTTAAAACAGAGTAACCTCGAAGAGATCTTTTCACCTATAACAGCAGCCACTCTTTGAGAAGGCTTGTTACAATACTTTGAAGTATATCTGTGGGAATTTGTGCCCATTCAGTCAGAAGAACATTTCTATGGCTGGGCACTTATATTGGTCAAGAAAGCCCCAATTGATGCTGTTCAGTGGGGCTGAGGTCAGGGCTCTGTGCAGGCCACTGGCGTGTTGTTAAATTAAACTTTTTTTATGTATTTTTAGAGCTTGCTTTGTGCACAGGGGCCCTGCCATGCTGGAATATGAAAGGACATTCTCTAAGTTGGAAGTATATAATTTCCTTTATTTAACTGAATTATTACACCTATTAGCAATTGTTGTGGCTAAAATACATTAATACAATATTAAGAAGGGGTGTCTCAATAGTTTTGTCCGTATATGTAAACAGGACTGTCAAAATTCATGCACATCAAACGTCAAATCATTCATATGTTCACGGTTCAGTTACAGCAATCAAAAGAATAAACACTAACATTGTCACATCGTTTCTTGGATGTTATGCAACAACAATATATTTTGAACTTAATCACCGCTCCACAAAACAAATCCCCTCCCACCTACAGGTAGATAGATAGATAGATAGATGGATAGATAGATAGATAGATAGATAGATAGATAGATAGATAGATAGATAGATAGATAGATAGATAGATAGATAGATAGATAGATAGATAGATAGATAGATAGATAGATAGATACTTTATTTATCCCAAAGGAAATTATTGATTACAGATGTGTGATCGAGTAGGCGTGTCTCACCAGGTTTGAGGTCGTAGTGAATGATGGGTGGTTTGATCTCGTTGAGGTATCGGAGAGCGTTGGCGATCTGCATGACGATGGACCGAGCTTCTTTCTCTGTCATCAGCTTGTGCTGCTTCAGGTAGAAATCCAGATCGTTCCCCTCACAGAACTCCAGCACTGTACAGAACCTGGAAGCATCACAACACAAGACACAGCACTGATTCTATATCTGATACAGACAGGCTGGTGTTTCTGCAGAAGGTTTAATACTCCAGATTTTAACTGAAAGGTTCGGGAAGACTGGACTAGAAAATTACTAGACTTCTGCACCATCTGCGCGTCCAGTTGAAAATGAATAAAATGATGTGTTTAACCAACAGCATTAATCAAACAACAACATTCATAGTTTAGAAGAACCAAGCTATATGTGCACAATCCTGAAACCAACCCAAAACTCATCCTTGGATCCTTGGAACAGACCTAAAAATAGGGAGAGTGTGTGACGATGACCTTAGAAGCAATAGAAGTGCTATGAAAATGGTGCTGCTTCTGTAATGTAGAACTGAGTGAGCATTTTTTGTAGTCAATTTGATTATTATTATTATTATTATTATGTGCCGTCAGGTGGATTCCGACCCCTGGATACCTTGTGGATAGTGTTTTTCTTTCTTTTCCACATCATGTCTACTGATCTGGTCTTCAGGCTTCTTAAAGGTTCGTTCATTATTCCTCTAATTATTGTATTCCTCTAATCTATTCTGTTGCTGGCCATCCTCTTCCTCTTTACCTTTAACTCTTTTAAGCATAATTGACTTGTCCAATCATAATGTGTCAAAAATAGCTTTAAGTGCTTTGCTGTTAACAATCGACACAAAAACAATTGTTGGAAAAAGCTGTCAACCCCTTTAACCAGTCTATCTCCATCAGTGGTAATATTAGTGGTCTCTCCTGTGTTCATGTGGAAGTTCCATCTCTTTAACTTTCCTTGTAAGGACCTTCATATAATTTTCTAATTTTCTTCTGCGAGTCATCCACATATCTAACATTATCGGGTGTTCTTCCACCAATCTAATGCTCTGCAGTCAGTGCACATTCTGCTACCTTCAATCTGCAAATGACAACGCCAGCCAGTCCTTCCACTAATTCCCCTCTAGTGAAGCAAATAAAAACAAGGCGTGATGGAACAGGACAGACGGCAGGATTTGGTATTCTGGCATCATTGCAAAACACATGATCTGTCCAGACTGGCACAATCACAATGTGGTGGAATGAATCATAAGAATACGGGAGAACATTACACATCAGGACGTTTGGTTTGTGGTCACAGTTTTGAGAATTTACCAAGACATGCCAACACTGAGTTACCAACTCTTAACAAGGGTTGGTAAACTCCTGTCCTGGTGGTCTGACACATCAATTAATGTGTTGGGTTTCTAGGGTTTTTGTAAGTGTTCTACCTTTATCACTTTCATGCTGCACTATACTATTCTATTCCTAAACCATAAGCTTTGTGGATTTTTGACTATTACAGCACATCATCAGCACTACATCATTCGTTTAAAAGAGGTCAGAAAGGAGCAGGATAGCCTGACCTACACCATTAGTACTAACACACTCCTGTACCTTGACAGAAGGTGGATTTTACACCTTGTACTGGTACCAATCAGGATTGTCCTTTTCCTCTTTGGCCTGGAGAACACTGAAAACACTTTGAAAGGTGGACCTATCAGACCACAGTACACTGTCCCACTTTGCATCAGTTCACCTCAGAGGAGTTTGGGCCCTAAGTTTAAGCCCAGAGAAGTCAGTGGTGTTTCTATATATTTGCTTCTGCTTTGTGTATGTGAGTCTGAACTTGTATTAGCAGATGCAGTGATGCACCGTGTTTACTGACTAGGGTTTTCTAAAGGGTTCCAGAGTGGTTCTATCCATTATAGAAGCATTTCGACTTTTAATAAGATTTTTTTTTTTCTATATTCTTTATGCATTTTTTCTCCCACGTTTAATTACCCGATTGTCACGCTTCCTCTCCACCAATGCCGATCCCTGCTCTGACTGAGGAGAATGAAGCTAACCCACCCCCCCTCCGACACGTGGGCAGCATGTCGTATGCATCTTATCACCTACACTTTGACGAGTGCAATGCACCTTAGCACTGTGTACGGAGAGGCACACCCTAAGAGAACTCTTTTCTCATCTCTGTGCAGGCGCCATCAATCAGCCAGCAGAGGTCGTAATTGCATTAGTTATGAGAGAGAGAGACCCCATCCCATATCTGAACAACAGGCCAAACGTTGTTCATGTGGCCGCTCAGCCCAGCCGGCAGGCAGAGCTGAGATTCGATACGATGTATTCGAGATCCCAGCTCTGGTTCCAGCGTGTGTTTTTACCGCTGCGCCACCTGAGCGGCTACTTTTAATAAGATTTTAAAAAATCACAGCCATTTCATATTGGTTCCTGGTCCTGCTGTTTTTGCACAGAGATTTCTCTGGATACGCAATCTTTTCATAATGTTATGGACTGCAGATGGTAAAATCCCTGAATTACTTGCAATTATGTATTAAGAAACATAGTTCTAAGTAGTTTTCTTTAAAAAACAAACCTCAATCCATCTTTGGGTATAAAAAGAGCATTAACAAAAGTATTGGTTGTTTACAAGCAACCATAAGAGCATCACAGGTATTTTTTTAACATACCATAACATTGTAATGTTTTGTCAGGTAGCATTTAAGCTCGTTTTAGCCTTTAAACTGCTGCAGTTACTCACGTGTCTGTATCCAGAGAGAAGTAGTCGTACAGTTTGACTATTCTGGGATGGTCCAGTTGTTTGTGGATTCGGTATTCTCTACATGCGTGTCTGCACAAAGAGCACAGTGGAGAATTGACTATAAATAAAAAGTCTATTCTATTTACATTACATTTACTTTTAGTAAATTTACAGCATTTAGCAGTAACATTTATAATAGTTTTTAGAAGATTATTTATCCAAATCCAAGTGTAGTGTTAAGAACATACCAGGTAATTGCTTGGTGCTGCTTTGTGTATTCAAGTTAGGTTATGGTACAGGACTAGTAAACTGAACGTTGCTGGTTCAAGCCACATTTTTGGCAGGTTGAGAAAGAAAGGCCCTTAACCTTACGTTGCTTGCAATGTATACAGTCACAATTATAAGTCGCTTTGGATAAAAAGTGTCATTTTCCCAGTTGGTTGCTAGGGTGTTTCTATGTGCTAATTGTAATATCCCAGGTGATCAGTATGTGGTTGCTGTGTGCCTAGGTGGTTGTTATAAATCCCAGGTGATTACTAGGATGCTGCTAGTGTACATATATCATGTTGATCATTTTTAGGGTTTCACGCCAGGGCCCTACTCTCTGACGGCAGTATCGGAGAGGAGGATGCTGTCTAAGCTGCAGGCTATTATGAACAATGGCTCCCACCCACTTTATGACACAGTGATGAGACAAAGGAGCACGTTCAGTGCAAGACTCATCCTACCAAAATGCACCACAAAGCGCCACATGAAGTCTTTTCTACCTGTGGCCATCAAACTCTATAATTCCTCCCTTAATGTGTGACACTATGGTTTATCTGTGCAATATTCAGTATTCATATGTGCAATAATAATAATAATGTAAGCATTTTAATTATGTGTAAATAACTTTTTAACTTCTATTTGCAAATTTTTCTTCTTCTTTTTCTTTGTTTTAAGCTAGTGTTAGAGTGTTTATTCATTCTACATAAATGGGTGCTACTGTAAAAAACTGCAATTTCCCTCTGGGACCAATAAAGTATTCTGATTCTGATTCTGATTCTGATTAAAGCAATACGGTCCCTGGTTTCTGTCTGTGGACCTAGGTTCAATCCTTGCTGTTTATGTGGTTCTGAAAACTAAAGTGGATCACATTACATTTGTAGCTCTATTTTCTACTTTTAATTTGCTTCTATTTTTCTACTTACAATTTAAATCTCTATAAATGACATTTTAAAATATTTCTATACTAATGACTATGCATGTGACAAATAAACTTTGATTTGATTTAATTTGATGCAACCCGAGGGTTCAGGGCCTTGCTTTACTCTAGCAGGGCTTGAACCCTCAGCCTTCTGCCACGGCGACTGCTAAGCTATGGTTCAGCATGCCTACATACTTGTGGTAGTTCTCCTTCTTCTCCTCTCTCCAGTTCTTGTTGAGCTGGTGGATCTTCACCGCTGCGTAACGCTGCTCAAACAGATCGAACGCCTGAAAGGAAACAAAGCAAAATGGTCCACAGCATAAATCAGCTCAGTATGTAGGATTTCAAAGCAATGTTAGGCAACTAACAGAGATCCGAGAGCTGAAAGAGAACCCTGTGGAGAATTAAGCACCGAGTTACCTTATAAACCTCACTGAATCCTCCTCGTCCCAGCAGGTGCAGGAGAAGGTATCGGTCATTAAGGGTCGGGTGATCTTTAAACCTGGACAAACAAAGAAAACCCAAAATAATATGTAATTATAAAATGGAATTATGTTTTATTATAGCAATAATATAGGGGCACAGGGGAAGGTGAAGCAATCTATTATGTTCAGAGGAGTGCAAAGAGGAATTAACTACCTATAAAGTGGGTGCAAAATAATGTATACAAGACAGAGATTTAGGGGGAACTGGGTTCCACTCCTAACTCCGGGTACTAGTTTGAACCCCCAATACTTTAGGGCACATAATAAAAAAGACAGAGAGACAGAAACAGGCAGGACTCACTGAGAGCTGTCCTCATTACTGATCCTCTTAAGCTCCCGGATGTGCAGATTCCTCACCCGCTCCAAACGTTCCAGCTCGGCCTGAATCTCCGCTTCCTCCTTCAAACACATTCAGACAGGATCAAACACACGTACAGATGTGAGGACAGGGTCGAAGCAATGGCGTGTACATGCGGGCGAGGGATACCTTCTTAAGCTGACCCAGTCGGAGTTTGAAGATCTCCTCCTGCTCATGATATTCGGCTAAAGTCAACCTGCAACACCAACAAAACAAAGCTGCTGGCATTAGGGATGTACCTTTAATATACAGTATATACACCGATCAGCCATAACATTAAAACCACCTCCTTGTTTCTACACTCACTGTCCATTTTATCAGCTCCACTTACCATATAGAAGCATTTTGTGGTTCTACATTTACTGACTGTAGTCCATTTATTTCTCTACATACTTTTTTAACCTGCTTTCACCCTGTTCTTCAATGGTCAGAACTTCCACAGGACCACCACAGAGCAGGTATTACTGCCATGGTGGTGGTGTGTTAGTGTGTGTTGTGCTGGTATGAGTGGATCAGACACAGCAGTGCTGCTGGAGTTTTTAAATACCGTGTCCACTCACTGTCCACTCTATTAGAAAATCCTACCTAGTCGGTCCACCTTGTAGATGTAAAGTCAGAGACGATCGCTCATCTATTGCTGCTGTTTGAGTCGGTCATCTTCTAGACCTTCATCAGTGGTCACAGGACGCTGCCCACGGGGTGCTTTTGGCTGGTTATATTTGGTTGGTGGACTATTCTCAGTCCAGCAGTGACAGTGAGGTGTTTAAAAACTCCATCAGCGCTGCTGTGTCTGATCCACTCATACCAGCACAACACACACTAACACACCACCACCATGTCAGTGTCACTGCAGTGCTGAGAATGATCCACCACCTAAATAATACCTGCTCTGTGGTGGTCCTGTGGGGGTCCTGACCATTAAAGAACAGGGTGAAAGGGGGCTAACAAAGCATGCAGAGAAACAGACGGAATACAGTCAGTAATTGTAGAACTACAAAGTGCTTCTATATGGTAAGGGGAGCTGATAAAATGGACAGTGAGTGTAGAAACAAGGAGGTGGTTTTAATGTTATGCCTAATCGGTGTGTGTGTGTGTGTGTGTGTGGATGAAGTGCTACGTACAGTGTAGGTAGGGAGGGTTTGAGAAATGGATCGCTGTCGGCTCCGTTCACCGCTTTGGTCTTTCTGGGTTTGGGGTCAATGGAAGGTGCAGGGCTCTGGGAGGGGGGCGTGTTGGGGGGTTTACGCTTAGCTAGAAGTTTCCGCTGCCTCTCGATGTCCTCTCTTTGTTGGTTTATAGACTCCTGCTGCCTACACACACACACACACACACACACACACACACACACACACACACACACACACACACACACACACACAGTGTACGTTACAAATGACATGCAAAAATGTAACCAGCACTACTTATATTTAGTAAAATCAGTGCTGAATCATTTGGTTAATTAACCACCGTGTGTGTGTGTGTGTGTGTGTGTGTGTTTATGTTACTTGACGAGGTTCTGAAAGGCGAATCCGTCGGTCCACTGCTCAGTGTAAGAAGCTCCGTGTCTCACTGTGGTGAAGTGACCGAGCCTCAGGCGATCCTGCATGCTCTTCTCCCGACACGCCTGCTTCTCCTGAGTGCTCTGAACAAACACAAAACATTAACAATCCACCCGAACGTTCCCTTAACAATCCACCCGAACGCTCCCTTAACAATCCACCCGAACTTTCCCTTAACAATCCACCCAAACGTTCCCTTAACAATCCACCCAAACGTTCCCTTAACAATCCACCCGAACGTTCCCTTAACAATCCACCCGAACGCTCCCTTAACAATCCACCCGAACGTTCCCTTAACAATCCACCCGAACGCTCCCTTAACAATCCACCCGAACGTTCCCTTAACAATCCACCCGAACGTTCCCTTAACAATCCACCCGAACGTTCCCTTAACAATCCACCCGAACGCTCCCTTAACAATCCACCCAAACGCTCCCTTAACAATCCACCCAAACGTTCCCTTAACAATCCACCCGAACGCTCCCTTAACAATTCACCCAAACGTTCCCTTAACAATCCACCCAAACGTTCCCTTAACAATTCACCCAACCATTCCCAACAATCCACCCGAACGTTCCCTTAACAATTCACCCAACCATTCCCAACAATCTAGCCAAAAATTCCCTCAACTGTTGAGAAAACGTTGGGTGGATTTTTGTGAAAACATGTGAGGGGGGGTTTAACGAGAACGCTATATTTAATGTCACACAAGCTCAGTGCAAAACAACAGAAGAACACGAGCACAGACAGAAACGATAAATTCCGACACCTTCCCTACACACTCGCTCCCTGCGCCCTATAGTGCACTTAACATTCTTAAGGGCCAGACAATATATTTGTAATTGCTATCCGGTATGTACCAGCATGTCTCTGAACGTTGAGGGAACGTTCGGGGGGAACATTGAGGGAACGTTTGTGTGGAAACGTTCATGAAGGAACATTGAGGGAACGTTCGTGGGGGAACGTTGGGGGAACGTTCGTGAAGGAACGTTGAGGGAAAGTTCGTGGGGGAACGTTGGGGGAACGTTCGGGGGAACGTTGGGAGAACATTCGTGGGGGGAACGTTGGGGGAACGTTCCTGAAGGAACGTTGAGGGAACGTTCGTGGGGAAACGTTGGGGGAACGTTCGTGGGGAAACGTTGGGGGAACGTTCGTGGGGAATCGTTGGGGGAACGTTCGTGAAGGAACGTTGAGGAAACGATGAGGGGGAGCGTTGAGGGAACGTTCGTGGGGAAACGTTGAGGGAACGTCCGTGGGAAACGCTGGGGGAACGTCCGTGAAGGAACGTTGAGGGAACGTTCGTGGGGAAACGTTGAGAAAACGTTTGTGTGGAAACGTTGGGGGAACGTTTGTGTGGAAACGTTGGGGGAACGTCCGTGAAGGAACGTTGAGGGAACGTTCGTGAGGGAACGTTGGGGGAACGTTCGTGAAGGAACGTTGAGGGAAAGTTCGTGGGGGAACGTTGGGGGAACGTTCCTGAAGGAACGTTGAGGGAACGTTCGTGGGGAAATGTTGGGGGAACGTTTGTGGGGAAACGTTGGGGGAACGTTCGTGGGGAATCGTTGGGGGAACGTTCGTGAAGGAACGTTGAGGAAACGATGAGGGGGAGCGTTGAGGGAACGTTCGTGGGGAAACGTTGAGGGAACGTCCGTGGGAAACGCTGGGGGAACGTCCGTGAAGGAACGTTGAGGGAACGTTCGTGGGGAAACGTTGAGAAAACGTTTGTGTGGAAACGTTGGGGGAACGTTTGTGTGGAAACGTTGGGGGAACGTCCGTGAAGGAACGTTGAGGGAACGTTCGTGAAGGAACGTTGAGGGAACGTTCGTGGGGAAACGTTGAGGGAACGTCCGTGGGGAAACGTTGGGGGAACGTTCAAGGGGAAACGTTGGGGGAACGTCCGTGAAGGAACGTTGGGGGAACGTTCGTGGGGAAACGTTGGGGGAACGTCCGTGAAGGAACGTTGAGGGAACGTTCGTGGGGAAACATTGGGGGAACGTTCGTGAAGGAACGTTGAGAAAACGTTCGTGGGGAAACATTGGGGGAACGTTCGTGAAGGAACGTTGAGAAAACGTTTGTGTGGAAACGTTGGGGGAAAGTTCGTGAAGGAACGTTGGGGGAACGTTCAGGGGAACATTGAGGGAACGTGAGGGGGGAACGTTGAAGGAACGTGAGGGGGGAACGTTAGGGGGGAACGTTGAGGGAACGTTCGGGGGGAACGTTGAAGGAACGTGAGGGGGGAACGTTTGGGGGAACGTTGAGGGAACGTGAGGGGGGAACGTTTGGGGGGAACGTTGAGGGAACGTGAGGGGGGAACGTTGAAGGAACGTGAGGGGGGAACGTTTGGGGGGAACGTTGAGGGAACGTGAGGGGAGAACGTTGAGGGAACGTGAGGGGGGATGTCGTGTAACTTTCTTCTGCTAAATTCAGATAAAACTAAGGTATTACTTGTTGGATCCAAGGCTGTAAGCGGCAAGTTGTCTAATCTGGTGTTAAATCTTAATGCTTTCTTTATGACTCCCAGCTCAGTTGTAAAAATTTTATGCACACTAATGCCTGGTTCACACTACACGACGTTTGCCATGATTTTCACTCGCTGACTGGTCGGCGCTAGATTTGGCAGCTCAGGAGCAACCCGGCGTTCGCTCAGCGATCGAAACTCGGCTCTCAATCGCTATGTGTGAACTACTCAACAACTCGATGTGAGCGGTTCACCGAGAGCTCGGCGACCGAAGAGAGATATCTAGCATGTCAAATATCTGGATCCGAGTCGGCCGACTGGCAATGAGTGCGGTGTCGAACAGCAAATGAGAACGCAAGATACGGCGTGAGGGGAAACGCAGGGGAGGACAGAGGCATAAAATAGTTTATATCAGAATACATCAGCACACACACGTTATACAGTATTTCTGACCTTATCGTTCTCTACGAAACAGCAACGCTGCATTGCAAAAAAATATTTATTAACCTCCAACTCACTATAGAACAATCCATGCTGTTCGTGTTGCCAAATCCACTCAGATTCATTAATTTTTTCTCTTTGCTTTTACGCTGCACATCAGCGCACAAACTTTGATCGCTCGCTTATTGTTGACGTGCATTTTTGGACATGGTATCATTAAACCCCTCGTCACTTCTCATGTTTGTTTTCGTGACAGAACGTAGTTTGGGAGACCAGAGAAGCTCGCCTGCGAATCCAGTTGGTGATTGATGGTGTAGTGTGAACCCCCCCATCGCCGATCAGTCGTGTAGTGTGAAATACACACCGACTTGAAAGACTCCCGATTACAAGAGATCCAGTCGTGTAGTGTGAACTGTACAGCGACCTGACCACTTGGAATGTCGTGTAGTGTGAAGTTGGCATAAAATGCAGGGCTACATATAGTTCCCAGAATAAAAAAAAATCACTGCAGGGTGAAGAGCTCTTATATAGCCTAAGAACTATGGAATAATCTCCCCAGCCCCTGAATTCAGACTCTGTTTCAACATTCAAGACCAAGTCATACTTTCGATTAGTCTTTACAAACCAGGTTACAAACCTTTTTTGGTCCTGCAATCTGTGATGTCGATTGTAAAAAGTGCTATCCAAATACATTCTGCCCCTTCTAATGATTCTTCTATTTTATTATCTCTTGTATAAAATCTATTACATTCATAATTTAAATAATTAACTCCATTTTAAAGTGCATGGTCAGGTGCGGTACCTTCTCGATGAGCAGTTTTTTGCTCATGGTGGTGCACTTGTTCAGGCGCTCTTTGTGTCTCTCTAGCAGCTTTTGCTGTTCCTCGATCTGCCTCCTCAGATCACAGTTAGCCTGAGAAGAAGAATAAGTAGACAGTGTATTAGTACTGCAAATATACATATAGAGTCATATAAATATAAGCAGAGTATAGCAGATCCCCAGCAGCAGCCTGGAGGTAGAGGTAACTCAGCAGTCAGGGTACTGGAATAGTAATCAGAAAATCCCAGTTTGGCAATGTTGGGCTGAGTTGGGGCAATGTTGAGTTAAGCCCCTAACCCTTAAACTCTATCCTCTCTATCTTCTCTATCCTCATTCTCACCCTGAGCAGATCATCTATTCTTCCCTCCTTTTTCTCCAGGTCCAGATTCTTATTGCTCTCCAGGACAGCCAGCTTCAGCACAGTCAGATCCGTCTGATAGGAAACACGGAGTGAAATATTTTACATTTACATTTTCGGCATTTAGCAGACGCTCTTATCCAGAGCGACTTACAGAAGTGCTTCCATTGTAAACATTATCATACTGTAGTTCAAGTAGACAACAGTCCAAAAACACAAATCTGCTGAAAACCCTGATAGAACCAAACGTGTTTTTTTTTTTTGTTTGTTTGTTTGTTTTTTTTACAGGAAATGAATAAGATTATACGAATCCTTTATTGTCATTGCACATTGTACTTGTACACTTGCACAACAAAATTGAAATACCGCCTCTCGGTGCAAGAACAACAACAACAGCAAGCAATAATATTACTATATACAAATATAAATATAGAAAAGCACTTAAACAAAACAGAAGCAGGAAAAGAAGCTATTGCACATGTCCAATAGAAATGAAATTGCACAAGACCCATTGAATGACACATGATGTGTCACATGTTTGTGTTTAACAGAGCTATGGCCCTGCTGTAAAAACTGTCTTAAAAAAAAGAGTGTAAAAAGAGTGTTAGTAAGTAAGTACATGTCAGCTTAAGTGCTCAGTAAAGAGGTGATGAAGGTTTTTAATCGTCTTTTGATGACAGCAAGAGACTCAGATGTTCGGACAGACAGGGGAAGCTCGTTCCACCACTTGGGTGCAGGTACAGAGAAGAGCCTTGATACTCGTCTTCCTCTAGTCCTGGGTGGAGGATCAAGTCGAGTGAGACTAGTGGTTTGGAGGTTGCGTGGTACAGAGCGGGGTTTGATTAGACCTTGAAGGTAGCTTGAGGCTGGTCTATTTTTGGCTTTGTACATAAGCATCAGTGATTTAAACTGAATGCGTGCAGCTACAGGAAGCCAGTGAAGAGAACGCGTCAGTGGGGTGATGTGGCTGCGTTTAGGTTGGTTGAAAACCAGGCGAGCAGCTGCATGTTTGATCCTTAATATTTTTGTTTCCTCCCGCCCTCTAAAACATGCGAGAGATGACTGGCTACCCTAAAAGTACAGGATGCAATCCAGTATTGCACCCTGTGTTTCCAGGTGGTTCTGTACCCACTGTGACCCCAGTCAGGATGCTTTAAAATCCTATATATAAGCAACCTGAAAAAAAAAAATCATCCTAATGCAGCTACTGTGCGTGTATGCGTGTGCGTTTGTGTTACCTGCACACTCCTACTGCCGAGCTGCTTTGCCTGGGTCATGTGATCAGTAAAACACAGGCTGGTGGGTGAGGAGTTGTTCTGCATCACCTAACAGCCAAAAAATCCCCACCAACACAATCAATAAAAACAGCAGAACATCTCACAGGTTCTTCATCCCACAGCACAAAAGCTCTTGCTCAGACACTTACCATGGAACTGGGGGCGGAGTGAGAGCCTTGAAGGGCACGAACAGCAGCAGGCATTCCTCGAACCGGGCTGGAGCCATTACCCTGAAACTACAGCAAGACGAGTGTATTTATTGGGTACGCAAGCAAGAAAGTACCGTACATTTACATTTTCAGCATTTAGCAGACACTTTTATCCAAAGCGACTTACAGTACTGTGACAGTATACAATCTAAGCAATTGAGGGTTAAGGGCCTTGCTGAAGGGCCCAACAGCAACCTGGCAGTGGTGGGGTTTGAACCGGCAACCTTCTGATTACTGGACCAGCACCTTAACCACTAGGCTACAGCTGCCCTAGTACCGTAGCAGCTGTACATCTTCATCTACGCTCAGTGAGTGTACTTATCTCCAGTCTGAATTATTTGCTTAATTAATTAGGCTGCTCACAAGACTGAAGTATGTCTGTGGGAATTTGTGCCCATTCAGTCAGTCAAACAAGCATTTATATGGCTGGGCACTGATGTTGATCAAAAAAGCCTCAGTTGAAGTTCTGGTCAGGGATCTGTCCAAAGCATTGACATTTCTTTAAACTGAGCTTTTCCAGAACAGTCTTCCCTAAACTGTTGCAGCAAAGTTGAATATACTTTATTTATTACACCTTTTAGCAATTGTTGTGGCTGAAACACATGCATTCAATAATTAGAAGGGGTGTCACAATACTTTTGTCCATATAGTGCAGCTAATAAAAGATATGTCACCACCTACATCAAAATAGTCACTGATCTTTGGTCCCTTGCCAGAAGACTTTCCTGTAAAGTAAAGAGACAAAACAACATGATTTAGACCCACTGATTCTATAAGATCAGTCCAAACACAGCAGACAGACAGCAGAAAAGCTTTATTAAACAGCATGGAGGCAGTAAGACGATGTCAAGCTTCATTCATTCTGCATGTGCTACAACAGCATGGTGTGTGTGGTTGACCTGCCTCCTATAGAAAACGTATGGCGCATCATGATGAGGAGAATCAGACAACGGCAAAATGGAAAAAAAATATTTTAATGGCAAAACTGCAACAATTAGTGTCCTCAGTTCCCAAACCATCAAGTCTCATTAATAGGAAAAGGGGTTCAGTCCCAAACCTTTGAGTGTGTTACAGGCATGACATTCTAAATGTGTTTATATTTACAAAATACAATGAAGTACAAATTCTCACAGCCACAGATTCTTCTCTGTACTGCATTTTACAAAATAATTTAATAATAATAATTTTAATAATAACAGAATTTAATTTATAAGCACCTTTCAGGATACCCTGAAACACTGTACAGTTCAAGTAGAATTAAAACAAGTTGCCAACCAATAATGTACAGTCAAATATAGGGTTGGGCGGGATGACGGTATTACGGTATACCGCGGTATTTAAAAATGTTGACGGTATTTAAAAATGTGAAGCGCCAAATTTCTACTCAAGGTTTACCTTGAAAACGGAGACTTTAAGACCTGCGCGCATCCACAATAAGGGAGGGGCGGGAGTTGTAGGTGGGTGGAGCTCACTGATTGGTTGTGGAGGTGCTCACTTTTTGAGGCGATAACACAAAAGCAAGGGAGCGCTCTACATGGGGTGTGTTCAAACACCTAGTGAGCTGCCTTGCTGTCTTACTGCCTACACAGGCAGCTGCCTCAGTAGAGAGGATTCCAATAAGTCAATGACTTATTATAAGGCAGGTTATTCGAACGCGCTACTTAGACAGCGATTCCATCGGGTTTTGCTTGCTAAGCTAACAGTTAGTATCTTGCCATTCAAAACCATGGGATGGGGTGGCACAACGCGCTAGCATGTCAATACAACATCTCCGTGTACCGAATACGGTTACATTCACTGACAAGCCCGAACTTGCAAAATAACACACTTGTGCAAGTTTATACAATATAATATTATCTCTGTGTGTGTGTGTGTGTGTGTGTGTGTGTGTGTGTGTGTGTGTCACGCTCACTGTTCGCGATACTCGAATTTCGGATTTGAATTCCGACAATATTATGACTGATTAATTCCCCGTACTGATGGTGTATTACAGCCAATAAGAACGGCGCAAAAATGAAAAGAACATATAAAACATATATTATAACGGTTCCCAGAGACGCGACTCGGTTCATTTGAAAGAGCGGTTCAATAGAATCGGATCGCTCGCGAACGACCCATTACTAACAGAGAGACGCCCCCCCCCGCGGTAATACCGTATACCGCGGTATTTTATGAAGACGGTATGACGATATAGGTAACAATACAATCAACACAAGAACAGTAAAGCAAACAAGATAACAAGAAGGCAAATGTGGTTTGTAATACTGTACTGTACTGTACTACCACAATATCAGACATTCTACCAAAATAAGACCATAGATAGATCCAGGTTCAAATCTCAGTGTCTGAACGCTTTTGAGCCGAGCCTCCCTCATACGCTTGGTTCATTTACATATGTGCCCACCAGCAAATACCACCTCAAAATCTAGGCAAATAAAAACACTGCACACGGTCGGCGCTGTTTATACAGTCCAATGCAAATGTCATGCTGAATTCATTATTTATGGAAAACGCAGGGGTCTCAAGCTCTCGAGTTTAAATCCCAGGTGGTGCTATCAACCTGGCCAGGCGTCTGAACTGGGGGAGGAGGTGGAATGTGGTCTGCTGTTTAACAATCACGACCTTTGCTGTTTAGTCGATGCGTGTGCACTAGCAGTGGGGTATTCGCAGCGGTCAAAGAAGGGCTCTTCGGACCTAACCAGACCTACCACGCACCCTCCGCCCTCCGAACACTAACTGTTTATTCCATTCTCATCACATGACCACTCAGGACCTAGTCCCCCACCTTGGCTGTTCTCGGACTGGTTGTCAGCCTTTCTCTTCCGTCTTGTCGACTCAGAGTGCTTCTTTTCCGGCGACTAGACGAAAAAAATAAATAAGAGAACTCATTTAGAGCCGTGACAAGAACAAACTCTAGAAAACATCCAAACATTAAAAGTATTAATGATGCAAATCAAAATTCCATATGTTTTTTACTTTCACAGGGGCCATATTTCATCCCGTCAAATATAACAGACTCAGGATTACCCCATGGACCCCATGACACTATCAGTTTGGATATCTGTAATTCTGGCTGTGTGTGCAAGTGTAAAACTCACCTCTAATTCTTTGTCACTGGAGGATCCCAGGCTGCCAAAACTGTGGTTGGAGGACTCGTTCGCGATACCCTAAACACAAACCATCTATGTTAAAGTTAGAGCATGGCCTGCTCATTCATCTGTAGTAATTAGCCTAGTGATTAGAGCTGTGGGCAATCAATCGGCAGGTTGTGGGTTTGCATCACTACTTAAATTCTCGACTCCATGGGACTGACCATGCACTGGAATATATGGAATATACAAGCTGGACAAGCTGGAATATATGGAAAATTTAATTCACTGTACTGTACACAAGTAGATATACAGGTATGTATGACTTTAAGATTATGGCTACATCAACTCTGTTCCTATATAAATAGGGCTAGTCTGACTGCACCCGGCAGCCTAAGTCACAAATGTTGTGGTAGGAAAGTCTGAAAAGTCAGGATTGTCACTTCGAAGCTTTCGCCAAGCAACTTCAGTTCCCAAGATCTTTAATAACAAACGACTCTCTGTATTTACAAGCTACATGGAACAGTGGTCTCTTTGCCGAGGTACACTGTACGCTAAGAGGTGTACCCGGATAGTCAGATGTAATCTAAGGACCACCAAGAAATAAAATTCAAGTATATCACGAATCAGAAGCTCCTGGAACAAACACAAATTGACAGAACTTGACTGAAGTTCACTCAAATGGCAATTATTTTCTATATTCTTACTGGACAGTTACATAAATGATCAGGTGTCCATGTGTTCCTAATAAAGTGGCCAGTAAAAGTGGTTTATCTATCATTTATTTATCATTTTCTATTGCAGAGTGGCGCAGCAATCTATAGTCTGTTTGCAATGCCTGTCCAGGGTGGACAGAAGTCTTGCTCCAAGCTCCAGACCCACCATGACCCTGGTCAGAATAAGGCGGTCATTTAAAAGTGAAGATATGAATGAGTAGCTGATGATCCACGTTTTGTTTTCTTCTGTTTGTGGGAACATGAAGGACGCAGACGAAACTGACCTTGGCTCCTCCACTGGCACTGCCGGTGCTGCCCCCGGTGTTGCCACTCACAGCACCCATGAAGCGAGCCTCCAGCAGCTCCTGTCGACGTGGATCCAGACACTGCAGCTCCTCCATGCCTAACACACACACACACACACACACACAGCACAGTTAAAAACAGGACCCAATATTTTCCATCAGAAGTAGTGTGTGTGTGTTGTTTGTATGAGTGTATCATGGTAGTGTGTGTGGTGCTGGTACGAGTGTATCATGGTAGTGCATGTGGTGCTGGTACGAGTGTATCATGGTAGTGCATGTGGTGCTGGTACGAGTGTATCATGGTAGTGTGTGTGTGGTGCTGGTACAAGTGAATCATGGTAGTGCATGTGGTGCTGGTACGAGTGTATCATGGTAGTGTGTGTGTGGTGCTGGTACAAGTGAATCATGGTAGTGCATGTGGTGCTGGTACGAGTGTATCATGGTAGTGTGTGTGTGGTGCTGGTACAAGTGAATCATGGTAGTGCATGTGGTGCTGGTACGAGTGTATCATGGTAGTGTGTGTGTGGTGCTGGTACAAGTGAATCATGGTAGTGCATGTGGTGCTGGTACGAGTGTATCATGGTAGTGTGTGTGGTGCTGGTACAAGTGTATCATGGTAGTGTGTGTGGTGCTGGTACGAGTGTATCATGGTAGTGTGTGTGGTGCTGGTATGAGTGTATCATGGTAGTGCATGTGGTGCTGGTACAAGTGTATCATGGTAGTGTGTGTGTGGTGCTGGTACAAGTGAATCATGGTAGTGCATGTGGTGCTGGTACGAGTGTATCATGGTAGTGTGTGTGTGGTGCTGGTACAAGTGAATCATGGTAGTGCATGTGGTGCTGGTACGAGTGTATCATGGTAGTGTGTGTGTGGTGCTGGTACAAGTGAATCATGGTAGTGCATGTGGTGCTGGTACGAGTGTATCATGGTAGTGTGTGTGTGGTGCTGGTACAAGTGAATCATGGTAGTGCATGTGGTGCTGGTACGAGTGTATCATGGTAGTGTGTGTGGTGCTGGTACAAGTGTATCATGGTAGTGTGTGTGGTGCTGGTACGAGTGTATCATGGTAGTGTGTGTGGTGCTGGTATGAGTGTATCATGGTAGTGCATGTGGTGCAGGTACGAGTGTATCATGGTAGTGCGTGTGGTCCTGGTTCAAGTGTATCATGGTAGTCCGTGTGGTCCTGGTTCAAGTGTATCATGGTAGTGTGTGTGGTGCTGGTACGAGTGTATCATGGTAGTGTGTGTGGTGCAGGTACGAGTATAATAAGGTAGTGCATGTGGTGCAGGTACGAGTGTATCATGGTAGTGCGTGTGGTCCTGGTTCAAGTGTATCATGGTAGTGCGTATGGTCCTGGTTCAAGTGTATCATGCTAGTGCGTGTGGTCCTGGTTCAAGTGTATCATGGTAGTGCGTATGGTCCTGGTTCAAGTGTATCATGGTAGTGCGTGTGGTCCTGGTTCAAGTGTATCATGGTAGTGCGTATGGTCCTGGTTCAAGTGTATCATGGTAGTGCGCGTGGTCCTGGTTCAAGTGTATCATGGTAGTGCGTATGGTCCTGGTTCAAGTGTATCATGGTAGTGCGTGTGGTCCTGGTTCAAGTGTATCATGGTAGTGCGTATGGTCCTGGTTCAAGTGTATCATGGTAGTGCGTGTGGTCCTGGTTCAAGTGTATCATGGTAGTGCGTATGGTCCTGGTTCAAGTGTATCATGGTAGTGCGTGTGGTCCTGGTTCAAGTGTATCATGGTAGTGCGTATGGTCCTGGTTCAAGTGTATCATGGTAGTGCGTGTGGTCCTGGTTCAAGTGTATCATGGTAGTGCGTATGGTCCTGGTTCAAGTGTATCATGGTAGTGCGTGTGGTCCTGGTTCAAGTGTATCATGGTAGTGCGTATGGTCCTGGTTCAAGTGTATCATGGTAGTACGTGTGGTCCTGGTTCAAGTGTATCATGGTAGTGCGTGTGGTCCTGGTTCAAGTGTATCATGGTAGTGCGTATGGTCCTGGTTCAAGTGTATCATGGTAGTGTGCATGGTCCTGGTTCAAGTGTATCATGGTAGTACGTGTGGTCCTGGTTCAAGTGTATCATGGTAGTGCGTGTGGTGCTGGTATGAGCATCATGGTAGTGCGTGATGTTCTTACAGGTATATTATGGTAGTGCCTATGGTGCTGGTACGAGTGTATCATGGTAGTGCGTGTGGTCCTGGTTCAAGTGTATCATGGTAGTGCGTATGGTCCTGGTTCAAGTGTATCATGGTAGTGCGCATGGTCCTGGTTCAAGTGTATCATGGTAGTGCGTGTGGTCCTGGTTCAAGTGTATCATGGTAGTGCGTGTGGTGCTGGTATGAGCATCATGGTAGTGCGTGATGTTCTTACAGGTATATTATGGTAGTGCCTATGGTGCTGGTACGAGTGTATCATGGTAGTGTGTGGTGCTCTTACAGGTGTATCAGGGTCCAACTTAGGCTGGATGTCTTAAAAGTACTGTACATGATCGTGTACAGTGGTGTGAAAAAGTAATTGCCCCCTCAACTAAACTGGATGCACCAGCTAAAATACCAAGGACTGTAAACACTTCCTTTCAGTTGATATGAATCGTCCACATCACTGTGGAGAAATTACATGTTATAAAATCATAATTAATAAAATAATTAATAATATTTTATAATTAACAATAATTAATAAAATAATTAAAAATATATATAGCCTATACACCCCGAAAGTGATTGTTTTTATGCGTTGTATGTAATTAGTGTGTAATATTTACATGGTAAGGACTTACAAAAGGAAATTACAAAAGGAAGCAGATAACAACCACACATTTGTAGGAGGAACTTAAACTTGTAGGAAACTTAAAAAGCAAAATAGAGAGCAGATTTAAATTTTTGCTTATTAAAAGATCATATATGCTGTGTGCCAGAATGCATACTACTATACTAGATCGTATGCCAAATTAGTACTTGACGTACTATTTAGTATGGTAGTACGCATTGTGTACACAACCAAAGTAGGCGAAAATTGAGTTGTTCCAGCGATTTTTCCCACACAATCCAGAACCATATCGAACACCAGGACTCGATATTTGTTAAATATAGTCATTATTACCTGTTTCTTCGAACTGACGTGATATAATTCAGTATTTAAAGACAGGCCCAAAAAGAACAGGGAGTAAAGATGGCGTTGTGTCCAAACTTCCACTCTTAGTAATGTTCCTCATTACACTCATTAATCCGGTTTAAAAGCCTCCAGAGCATTTCCAGGTGACCATAATGTTTCTCAGCTTCGAGTTAAACATGTGTAATATAGAACATCACCTAAACACGGAATAAAACCCACGCTAGAGCCTCTCAGGTTCATCCATTCACTTACATTCACTCACTCCTGTCACCATCCTATCTTGTGTACACTGCTCCATTAAGCACTGCGCATGCGCGTCACGCTCCACACATACGCACTACCAATCCACCTCCTGTCAGACTCGAGTTTTGACCAGTGAAGCCTCAGAGTGGGCGGAAGAAGCCTTGCACTGGGCGGACAAGGTCCCTGCATGCACTTTCAGAATAAAAGCATAGTACAGTGTTTAGAATAGATGTTTATTGCTTCAACTCATCAGGCCTTTCTAAATGTCATGGCTGCAACACGTTCCCAGACATTTGGGACTGGGGCATGTTTACCTCTATTTTACATCACCTTTCCTTTTTATAAAGTCCTGTAATTATTTGGGAAATGAGAACACTCAACTGTTGTTGATAAAACACTTACTCCAGCTCAGTGGTGGCTCCTGCCAAACCTCTCACCGGGGGCAATTGTTGCGATGATGGCCAAGGTGACCCGTTCAATAGGTAAATTAAAGCTTAAATAATTAACATCTTAAGTCATCTGTCAGTTTGCCCTCACAAATAACTTTGAACATGGAGAGAGACCAGCTTTACCATCAATCATAAAATGAAGTAAAGCCGTCACACTAACAATTTAATTCAGTCTTCATCAGATAGCATTTTATTTTAGGTGCAGCAGATCCAGAATAAAGATTCGAGATCGAGGCTGATGTGCGATGAATAAAGAAGTAGAATTAAACAATTGGGGAGATACAATAAGTGCAATCACAATTCACAATTTAAAAATTACATTACTTACTTGTAATTTACTTGTAACTTATATGATTTTCCCCTTTTTGTAGATACTTGATGTTTAAATTTGGTCTGGGTGGCCCTAATTCTTTAGTTGCTAATTTATCCTGATTACACGATGGAGTTGCTCAAACTGAGGTGATGGTAGTCATGGTGACGAGATCTCGACACCAGGTTACGTGTGACACAAGCACGTAAGTGCGAGCCCTCCCGGAACCCATTCAGAATGTATTGCACCATCACCTGCAGTTCGAAAAAAAGAGCCTTAACATGAGAGTCTATGAGAGCAATCCGGGGCGATTTTCAATCAGACTGAAATCGCCCCAAAAGGGGCGGTACTGTACGGAACATAACTCGACGCTGATTGGACTACGATATTCAGAGACAAGACAGACTGTCCAGAACAGTCACAGCTGTGATAGAAAAACGAGCCGCCCCTGCTCCAGCTGCTCAACAGTTCAAGGTCTCCAGTTGATGCATATTGTATATACCCACTGTCCCATCTGTTTTGGAATGAGCAACACTTTGGCAAAAATCACAGCTTGTAGACACTTTTTCATAGCAGCTATGAGTCTTTATCTGTTCTTGTTTTAGGTAATTTTACTCCTACAGAAATATTATTGTACCATCCTGCATGCACAATATGTTACAGATGCTGAATCTTCCTGTTCTCTTTGGAGGGGCAAACTTGGCCAGCCGTTGGGTCCAGTCCTGCCACTTTCCATGTCACCCCTTTTTCTGATCCTGCTGTCATGTCAGGTCTTTGTGGGTCGACGTCCTCACCAAAAGGCCTCAAAGCTACTTGAATTCCTGCAAGATACAGCCACAAGGTCCAACATCTTTATCTGGTTGTCACAGCCAGCTAAGGTGGCCACAAGCTTGAATTGCCTCAGATAGCCTGTCCAGCTGCTGTTGCCCTTATATTTGCATATCTTTGGCAGGCTTGCCAGTTCCACATGATGTCGATGGCATCGAGCGAGGACGCTGTGGAGGACAAGAGTTCCGCCTCTAAAAGCTCTAACAACTGCTGCAAGTCAAAATGCCCCTAAACTCATTTTGCTTACTTCAGGCTTACTTGTTTTGATAAGGTCACAAGAAAGGTTCATCGAGATTATTCCTCAGTGTAAATAATGATCATACAAACAAAGCTGCATAACAGGACAGTTCACCAACACTGTGTCAGCCAAACGTTCCTGCAGGTCTTTGCTGGCATATAGAGGTTTTGCTTGACTTTCTGGCCAACACAGAAGCACTAAGATTTTTTATATAACTATGTAATTGCATGTGACTGTGTGATTGCATGTGATTGTATATGACTGTAGGTGACAATATAATTGTAGATGGCTATGTGAAAGTATGCGGTTGTAGATGAATGTATTTTTTATAAATGACTATATATTACTGTCTATAAATGTATGTGATTGTATGTGACTTGGTGACTTGTGACTGCATGTGATTGTAAGGCAAGGCAAGGCAAGGCAAGTTTATTTGTATAGCACCTTTCATACACAGTGGCAATTCAAAGTGCTTTACATAAGGAAAAAAAAAAAATTATTAAAAGCATTAAAACATTCCTGAGATCTAAAACCTCAGAAAGACTTCTTGCAAACATTTAGTTACAATTAAGAACATGAAATTCAAACAAGAGAGATAAAAAAAAATTAAGGACATGAAAAATTTAAAGAAATTATTGTAAAGTATAACCTACAATTTAGGGAATATGAAATTAAAACAAGAGAGATAAAAAATTAAGAACGTAACTGTAACTGTAAATTACTGCGTTACTGTATGTGATTGTGACAACTTGTGATTGCATGTGATGGTAGATGACTATGTGATGGTAGATGACTGTATGTTACTGTATGTGATTGTGAATGACAGTATGTGATTGTATGTGACTGTGGGTGACATGTGAATGCATGTGATTGTAGGTATCTGTAATTGTAGATGACTGCATGTTACTGTAAATGACTGTTTGATTGCATGTGATTGTAGGTGACTGTATCGTACTGTATGTGACTATAAGTCACAGAATGTGATTGCATGTGATGGTAGATGACTGTATGTAATCGTTGGCTGTATGATACTGTATGTGATTAAAAGTGACAGTATGTGATTGTAGCTGACTATATGTTACTGTATGTAACTGACAGTATGTGAATGCATGTGATGTTAGATGACAGTTTGTGAATGCATGTAATGGTAGATGACTATGTTACTGTACGTGATTGTAAGTGACAGTATGTGAATGCATGTGATGGTAGATGACTGTGTGATTGCATGTGATTCTAGGTGACTGCGTGTGATCGTAGCTGACTGTATGTTACTGTATGTTCATGTGAGTGACAGTATGTGAATGCATGTGATGGTAGATGACTGTAATTACATAATTGCATGTGATTTTAGGTGTGTGTGATTGTAGCTGACTGTATGTTACTGTTTGTGATGGTAGGTGACAGTATGTGAATGCATGTAATGGCAGGTGATTGCAGCTGACTGTAAGTTACTGTATGTGATTGTAAGTGACAGTATGTGAATGCATGTGATAGTAGATGACTGTGATTGAAAGTGACAGTATCTGATTGCATGTTATTGTAGCTGACTGTACAGTGTATCACAAAAGTGAGTACACCCCTCACATTTCTGCAGATATTTAAGTATATCTTTTCATGGGACAACACTGACAAAATTACACTTTGACACAATGAAAAGTAGTCTGTGTGCAGCTTATATAACAGTGTAAATTTATTCTTCCCTCAAAATAACTCAATATACAGCCATTAATGTCTAAACCACCGGCAACAAAAGTGAGTACACCCCTAAGAGACTACACCCCTAAATGTCCAAATTGAGCACTGCTTGCCATTTTCCCTCCAAAATGTCATGTGACTCGTTAGTGTTACTAGGTCTCAGGTGTGCATAGGGAGCAGGTGTGTTCAATTTAGTAGTACAGCTCTCACACTCTCTCATACTGGTTACTGAAAGTTCCAACATGGCACCTCATGGCAAAGAACTCTCTGAGGATCTTAAAAGACGAATTGTTGCGCTACATGAAGATGGCCAAGGCTACAAGAAGATTGCCAACACCCTGAAACTGAGCTGCAGCACAGTGGCCAAGATCATCCAGCGTTTTAAAAGAGCAGGGTCCACTCAGAACAGACCTCGCGTCGGTCGTCCAAAGAAGCTGAGTGCACGTGCTCAGCGTCACATCCGACTGCTGTCTTTGAAAGATAGGCACAGGAGTGCTGTCAGCATTGCTGCAGAGATTGAAAAGGTGGGGGGTCAGCCTGTCAGTGCTCAGACCATACGCCGCACACTACATCAAATTGGTCTGCATGGCTGTCACCCCAGAAGGAAGCCTCTTCTGAAGTCTCTACACAAGAAAGCCTGCAAACAGTTTGCTGAAGACATGTCAACAAAGGACATGGATTCCTGGAACCATGTCCTATGGTCTGATGAGACCAAGATTAATTTGTTTGGTTCAGATGGTCTCAAGCATGTGTGGTGGCAATCAGGTGAGGAGTACAAAGATAAGTGTGTCATGCCTACAGTCAAGCATGGTGGTGGGAATGCCATGGTCTGGGGCTGCATGAGTGCAGCAGGTGTTGGGGAGTTACATTTCATTGAGGGACACATGAACTCCAATATGTACTGTGAAATACTGAAGCAGAGCATGATCCCCTCCCTCCGGAAACTGGGTCGCAGGGCAGTGTTCCAGCATGATAATGACCCCAAACACACCTCTAAGACGACCACTGCTTTATTGAAGAGGCTGAGGGTAAAGGTGATGGACTGGCCAAGCATGTCTCCAGACCTAAACCCAATAGAACATCTTTGAGGCATCCGCAAGCGGAAGGTGGAGGAGCGCAAAGTCTCGAATATCCGCCAGCTCCGTGATGTCGTCATGGAGGAGTGGAAAAGCATTCCAGTGGCAACCTGTGAAGCTCTGGTAAACTCCATGCCCAGGAGAGTTAAGGCAGTTTTGGGAAATAATGGTGGCCACACAAAATATTGACACTTCAGGAACTTTCACTAAGGGGTGTACTCACTTTTGTTGCCGGTGGTTTAGACATTAATGGCTGTATATTGAGTTATTTTGAAGGAAGAATAAATTTACACTGTTATATAAGCTGCACACAGACTACTTTTCATTGTGTCAAAGTGTAATTTTGTCAGTGTTGTCCCATGAAAAGATATACTTAAATATCTGCAGAAATGTGAGGGGTGTACTCACTTTTGTGATACACTGTATATGATCGTAGCTGATTGTAAGTTACTGTATGTGAATGTAGGTGACAGCTTGTGAATGCATGTAATGGTAGGTGACTATGTAATTATGGCTGACTATATGTTACTGTATGTGATTGTAAGTGACAGTATGTGAATGCACGTGATGTTAGATGACTGTGTGATTGCATGTGATTGTAGATGAGTGTATGTGATCGTAGCTGACTGTATGCTACTGTATGTGATTGTAAGTGACAGTATGTGAATGCATGTGATGGTAGATGACTAAGTAACTGTGTGATTGTAAGTGACTGTATGTGGATGCATGTGATAACAGATGACTGTATGTGATTGTAAGTGACAGTATGTGAATGCATGTGATAATAGATGACTGTATGTGATGTTAGATGACAATGTGATTGCATGTGATTGTAGGTGACTGTGTGTGATTGTAAGTGACTGTATGTGAATGCATGTGATGGTAGATGACTGTATGTGATGTTAGATGACAATGTGATTGCATGTGATTGTAAGCAGCTGTGTGTGGTTGTAGCTTACTGTAAGTTACTGTATGTGATAATAGATGACTGTATGTGATGTTAGATGACTGAATGTGATTGCATGTGATTGTAGGTGACTGTGATTGTAGCTGACTGTAAGTTACTGTATGTGATAATAGATGACTATGTGATGTTAGAAGACAATGTGATTGCATGTGATTGTAGGTGACTGTGTGTGAATGTAAGTGATTGTATGTGAATGCATGTGATAATAGATGACTATGTGATGGTAGATGACTGTATGTGATAGTAGATGACTAAGTAATTGTATGTAATTGTAGGTGACTGTGTGTGATTGTAGCTGACTGTAAGTTACTGTATGTGATAATAGATGACTGTATGTGATGTTAGATGACTGTATGTGATTGCATATGATTGTAAGTGACAGTATGTGAATGCATGTAATGATATATGACTGTAAGTAATTGCATGTGATTGTAGGTGACCGTATGTGATGTTAGATGACAATGTGATTGCATGTGAATGTAGGTGTGTTTGTAGCTGTCTGTATGTTACTGTATGTGATTGTAAGTGACAGTATGTGAATGCATGTAATAATAGATGACTATGTGATGTTAGATGACTGTATGTGATGGTAGATGACTGAATGTGATTGCATGTGATTGTAAGTGACAGTATGTGAATGCATGTGATGTAGATGACTAAGTAATTGCATGTGATTGTAGGTGACTGTGTGATTGTAAGTGACAGTATGTGAATGTATGTGATAATAGATGACTGTATGTGATGGTAGATGACTGTATGTGATGTTAAATGACTGAATGTGATTACATGTGATTGTAGGTGACTGTGTGTTACTGTATGTGATTAATAGGTGACTGACTGTAGGTGACAATGTGATTGCATGTGATAATAGTTGACTGTATGTGATGGTAGATGACTGTGATAATAGATGACTGTATGTGATGTTAGATGACTATGATATGTTAGATGACTGTATGTGATGGTAGATGACTATGTGATAATAGATGACTGTATGTGATGTTAGATGACTGAATGTGATGGTAGATGACTGTATGTGATTGTAGGTGACTGTGATTGTAAGTGACAGTATGTGAATGTATGTGATGTTAGATGACTGTATGTGATGTTAGATGACTGTATGTAATGTTAGATGACTATGTAATAATAGATGACTATGTGATGTTAGATGACTGAATGTGATGGTAGATGACTGTATGTGATTGTAGGTGACTGTGATTGTAAGTGACAATATGTGAATGTATGTGATGTTAGATGACTGAATGTGATGGTAGATGACTGTGATAATTGATGACTATGTGATGGTAGATGACTGTGATAATAGATGACTGTATGTGATGGTAGATGACTGTATGTGATGTTAGATGACTGTATGTGATAATAGATGACTGTATGTGATGGTAGGTGACTGTGTGATTGTAAGTGACAGTATGTGAATGTATGTGATGTTAGATGACTGTATGTTATGGTAGATGACTGTATGTGATGGTATGATGGTAGATGACTACTGTATGTGATGGTATGATGGTAGATGACTGTATGTGATGGTATGATGGTAGATGACTACTGTATGTGATGGTATGATGGTAGATGACTGTATGTGATGGTAGATGACAATGTGATTACATGTGATTGTAGGTGACGCTGCGCCCTCTGCTGTGTGTTATGTGTAAGTGATAAGCAGTAAATCCTGCCGGTCGCCATCTCTCTCCTATGCTGTATCCTGTTACACCAACCGACAGGGGTTCGGTTTCTTATTTACCATCGAACTCAGCAATAATCCTGAAGAAACTGCACCCGGACCGCGTTCCTCCCACCGTAAGTACATCTGTAATACAGTAACTGTTCTAACAGGTGATGCACTGTGGAGTGTAATGGATTGGTTTGGGATGATGCCCGGCTCGATGGACCTGGGTTTGGTCTTTCCATTCATGTTACTGAAGCTGAACAGAATCCGATCATTTAGTCTGATTGTTCTGTGTTGTGGCTGAACTGATCAGATGTGTGTGTTGTGTTTTTAATGTATCTATATGATTAATATACATTCATACAGATTCACTTCTATACAAACAAGTAGAAAACAGTTCTGATGGACTGATGAGTTTGTGTTGGGTCGAATACTTTTATCTTACATTAAATATATTCCATATTGTGAATAGAATAAACTGATTTATTGTGTTTGGGTTTCTGATGTAGTATAATGGATGATAATAATAATAATGTTATTATACTGCAGTTCTCTCGGGTACATCACTACAGCTAGAATCACATCTTACCTACATACAGAATGTAATATTAATAAACATGTATGCAGTAAACGCACTTTTCTGTATGTATAGTTATTAAATCTGATGAATAGATCGTGTTTTATTTAGTATTTATTATTGTTAGAAATCATCACATCACCGGCAGGGTGCGGACTGTAACCACGTCATACCGGAAGTGGCGCTCGGCATTATTGTCTCTGATCCACTTTATAAATATTTAACCTGCAAGTAAAGAGTTTATATAGAAATAAATATACACATTATTTTAAAATATTACTATTATTCTGTAATAAAGGTCCGTGTACCTTTGGTAATTCGTTTTTCACTTTAAATCCCAAAGTTGAAAAACAAGAAAACGGGTCGTTTTTTGTTTTTCGTTTCAAAAACCAATACTGAAAAACGGGAAAACGGGGCGTTATTCGTGTTTCGTTTTAAGATCAAAAATCAAATCACAAATAAGCAGAAATTGAAAAACGGGTCGTATTTTAATTTTCCAAAATCAACATTTTTCATCAGTTCAACCAGAAATAAAAGAGCGAGCGCGTGCACGTGCTGAGGTGCGTGTACACGCTTCATATAAAGTGTAAATCAGGTACAAGTGTTGAGAAGACGGAGCACAAAGTTACAATAACGTTACACCGCGTCCCCTGTTCTGACTTTTGTGTCTGCTGTACTTTTTCCTGCCCTTGTTATTCACACAAGAACTATTTATCCTATTACTATTATTATTACCGTATAGGACTCAGTTCTGTAATACAGGCATAACTAATCGTACATGTCACATAGTGGTGGTAAATTCGGTTCATTTTATGGACTCGGGTTAGTCTGAGTCACTCAGTAATGTGATTCGGTTCACTTGAGTCACTTGTACTGCCATCTTGATTGAGATTGATTTACTGCATGAAAATGCATCCAAATATCACTTATCTTCCGTGCACTCAGAGCCAGGGCCAATCAGAGGACTCATAGGATCCGGGTTCATTGAGATCTCGGACTCGTGATTCCTGATTCAGTACGAAGATTCGAATCCTTAACCGAGGCGATTCAATATTTCTTGTTCTCGGCCAATAAACATCCAAAAATTTATAAAATTGCACGAACTAACTCTGCAGTGAACAAGGAGCAACAACAATCAAATATATTTCTAAAAGTTATGTGGTAAATAATAGGCAGAACACTGATTAAAAAGAAGCATTAGATGTTGTAATAGCTTCACCGTGACATGTACGAAAATCAAATAACAAATAAGCCTGTATTACGGTATTGCCTGTATTACGGTAATATAACAGGGGACGCGGTGTAACGTTATTATAACTTTTTGCTCCGTCTTCTCAACACTTGTACCTGATTTACACTTTATATGAAGCGTGTACACGCACCTCAGCACGTGCACGCGCTCGGTCCGTGTACCTTTGGCAATTCGTTTTTCATCTCAAATCCCAAAGTTTGAAAAACAAGAAAACGGGGCGTTATTCGTTTTTTGTTTTAAGATCAAAAATCAAATAACAAATAAGCAGAAATTGAAAAACGGGTCGTATTTTAATTTTCCAAAATCAACATTTTTCATCAGTTCAACCAGAAATAAAAGTGCGAGCGCGTGCACGTGCTGAGGTGAGTATACATGCTTCATATAAAGTGTAAATCAGGTACAAGTGTTGAGAAGACGGAGCACAAAGTCATAATAACATTACACCGCGTCCCCTGTTCTATTACCGTAATACAGGCTTATTTGTTATTTGATTTTCGTACATGTCACGGTGAAGCTATTACATCTAATGCTTCTTTTTAATCAGTGTTCTGCCTATTATTTACCACATAACTTTTTGAAATATATTTGATTGTTGTTGCTCCTTGTTCACTGCAGAGTTAGTTCGTGCAATTTTATTAATTTTTGGATGTTTACTGGCCGAGAACAAGAAATATTGAATCGCCTCGGTTAAGGATTCGAATCTTCGTACTGAATCAGGAATCACGAGTCCGAGATCTCAATTAACCCGGATCCTATGAGTCCTCTGATTGGCACCGGCTCTGAGTGCACGGAAGATAAGTGATATTTGGATGTATTTTCATGCAGTAAATCAATCGCAATCAAGATGTCAGTACAAGTGACTCAAGTGAACCGAATCACATCACTGAGTGACTCAGACTAACCCGAGTCCATAAAATGAACCGAATTTACCACCATGTGACATGTACGATTAGTTCTGCCTGTATTACAGAACTGGGTCCTATACGGTAATAATAATAATAATAATGTAAAAAATAATGCAGCATTCTTTTTTCTTAGAATAGCCCGCTATTTTTTTTTAGGATAAACAGTTCTTGTGTGAATTACAAGGGCAGGAAAAAGTACGACAGACACAAAAGTCAGAACAGGGGACGCGGTGTAACGTTATTATAACTTTCTGCTCCGTCTTCTCAACACTTGTACCTGATTTACACTTTATATGAATGTATAAATGCATGTATACTCACCTCAGCACGTGCACGCGCTCGCACTTTTATTTCTGGTTGAACTGATAAAAAATGTGGATTTTGGAAAATTAAAATACGACCCGTTTTTCAATTTCTGCTTATTTGTTATTTGATTTTTGATCTTAAAACGAAAAACGAATAACGCCCCGTTTTCTTGTCTTTCAACTTTGGGAATTAAAGTGGAAAACGAATTACCAAAGGTACACGGACCAATAAAGAGCACATTTGCGTTACTCATTTGCAAAAATAAAAATAGAAATGTAAATAAAATAGGACATTTATATAATAAACATCGACAAAGCATTTTCATAAAAATTAAACATTAAAATTATTATTATATTGTCTATTTTATTATTATTGTTATTATTATTATCATATTACTGCTTGTATCGTCATCATTTTACTATTATTATTATAATACTGTTATTATCATTATATTATTATTATTGAAATAAATAATAAACATTGACAAAGCATAATCATTAAAATTAAACATTTAAGATTATTATATTTGTCTATTTTAGCATTATTATTATATTACTGCTAGTTTAGTCATCTTTTTACTATTATTATCATCAGTCTAATTATTATTATTATTATTATTATACTATTATACTGTTATTATTATCATAATATTATTTTTATTAATATTATTATTCTGAAATATTACTATTATTATGAAATAAAGACCCCATTTGTTTTACTTAATTGCAAAAATAAAAATGGAAATTTAAAGGAAAGCTTAGTCATTAAAACAACACATTATTATTATTATTATTATTATTATAGTACTGCTTGTATCGTCATTTTACTGTTATTATTACTATTATCATCACCATCGTCTAATTATTATTATTATTATTATTATTATTATTGTTATTATTATTTTTATTATAGTATCATCTCATTATTGTTGTTATTCTGAAATATTACAATAATTCTGAAATAAAGACCCCATTTGTTTTACTTAATTGCAAAAATAAAATAAAATTTTAATTGAATATGAAATTTATATAAAATAAATAATAAACATCGACAAAGTGTAGTCATTAAAATTACACATTAAGATTATTATTATATTTGTCTATATTATTATTATTATACTTGTATCATCATCATTTAACTATTATTATTATTATTATCATTATCATCGTCTAATTATTATTAGTTTTATTATTATTATTATACTTGTATCGGCATCATTTAACTATAATTATTATTATTATCATTATCATTGTCTAATTATTATTTTATTATTATTATTATACTTGTATTGTTATCATTTAACTATTATTATTATTATACTATTATACTGTTATTATTATTATTATAGTATCATCTCATTATTGTTGTTATTATTATCATTATATTAATTTTATTATTATTGTTATTCTGAAATATTACTATTATTCTGAAATAAAGACCCCATTTGTTTTACTTATTTGCAAAAATAAAATAAAATTTTAATTTGAATAAAATATGAAATTTATATAAAATAAATTATCATTATATTATTTTGATTATTATTATTATCATTATTAATCTCTGTTTTTAGTTTGTACATCATGTCTGATAAAAGTGAGCTGAAGGCTGAGCTGGAGAGAAAGAAACAGCGACTGGCTCAAATCAGAGAGGAGAAGAAAAGAAAAGAGGAGGAACGTAAGAAGAAAGAAGTGAGTCTGATCGTGTGTGTTTGGACGTCTGTTTAAATAAGTCGTTTATTATATGGATCTTTAATCATTTCCTTTTCAAAAACTAGTTTCAGTTCATTGTGCAGGCGTTTCAGTCGGTCAGCAGAAATCACACACCATCGCTGAGGAACCCTGTTTCAGTCATTGTCTTTCCCCCTACAGACAACAGACAACCGTGTGTCTGTGTAGGCGCCTGGTCGGCTGATAGCAGAGCTGAGATTTGAAGTTGAGAGCCTTCAGCTGCTGATTTTATTGTTTAGGCTGATTATATTTATGTTCTACCTTGTACCTTTTAGTCACCCTCTTTTTCATGTTTTGTTTTCATTCATTGACATTCAGAACAACAGGGGTGAAAGTCGAAGCTTTATGGTCACTTGTAAGACATTTCAAAATATCAGAATTTATGTGGACAGTATTTCTCATGTATACAACGTCCATGTGAACACAGAATTGAACCCTGACCCTCCTGTCCTGTCTGTAGACTGAAGGGCGGAGGGATGATGCTTCTCCACCACAGGATGATTCGGATCTGGAGAGGAAGAGGAGGGAGACGGAGGCTCTGCTGCAGAGCATGGGCATCACTGATCCTGCCATGGGTATGATTCTACTGAAGCATTCTGGGAAGAGTGTCATGAGTTATTTTAAATAGCCCTTATTTTAAATAGATGCACTATGTTGTACAGTGGTGTGAAAGGTATTTCCACCCTTGTATGTTTTTTTACATATTTGTCATATTAAAAGACATTGAGCCCAAAGTTATCCAACACCTATATAACCTGAATATGAGAGAAGTGGTAGCTCGATGATCAGGGTACTGGACGAGTAATCGGAAGATTGTTGGTTCCAGTCTGTTGGGCACTAAAGCAAGGCCCCTAGCCCTCAATTCCTTGGACGGCACTTAGTCACAGTTGTAAGGAAAGATGAAATTGGATTAAAGTGAAGCACACAGAACAACAAGACGATCCCCAAATATTTGGTGATGATGTTTTATCTACAGACTAATCAAATATTTAAAATATTTAAGTAACAGTGAAATACACCGATCAGCCATAACATTAAAACCACCTCCTTGTTTCTACACTCACTGTCCATTTTATCAGCTTCACTTACCATATAGAAGCACTTTGTAGTTCTACAAGTACTGACTGTACCCCCACAGGACCACCACAGAGCAGGTATTATTTAGGTGGTGGATCATTCTCAGCACTGCAGTGACACTGACATGGTGGTGGTGTGTTAGTGTGTGTTGTGCTGGTATGAGTGGATCAGACACAGCAGCACTGCTGGAGTTTTTAAATACCGTGTCCACTCTATCAGACACTCCTACCTAGTCGGTCCACCTTGTAGATGTAAAGTCAGAGACGATCGCTCATCTATTGCTGCTGTTTGAGTCGGTCATCTTTAAGAACTTCATCAGTGGTCACAGGATGCTGCCCACGGGGCGCTGTTGGCTGGATGTTTTTGGTTGGTGGACTATTCTCAGTCCAGCAGTGACAGTGAGGTGTTTAAAAACTCCAGCAGCGCTGCTGTGTCTGATCCACTCATACCAGCACAACACACACTAACACACCACCACCATGTCAGTGTCACTGCAGTGCTGAGAATGATCCACCACCCAAATAATACCTGCTCTGTGGGGGTCCTGTGGGGGTCCTGACCATTGAAGAACAGCATGAAAGGGGGCTAACAAAGCATGCAGAGAAACAGATGGACTACAGTCAGTAATTGTAGAACGACAAAGTGCTTCTATATGGTAAGTGGAGCTGATAAAATGGACAGTGAGTGTAGAAACAAGGAGGTGGTTTTAATGTTATGGCTGATCAGTGTATAGCAATGTGATGGTGGACGAACTTGCGAAAATGATTGCAGAGACTGTAATGTAGGGTCATCTAAAGCATCTAAAGGTGTAAGTACATGGCTGATAAGAAACAGATTAAATTTTTTGGAGTGAAGTTCTTAACGAGCAGTGTGATAAGCAAACTGTCTGATTATAAGCAGTTTTATTCCACTGATGGGAAGAATTAATAGTATATTTTAGAACCTGTTTATTTTCAGTCTCACCTGTTAAACATCCTGCAAGCAGTTTTAAGGGTGATAAAGGTGTTGGGCAAGCCTAACCCTCGCTGGTCAAGCAGAGACTAGCATCTAGACCCTCCGACATGGGTGTAGTCCCTGGTCATGTAGCACCACACTGCAACTCTTCTCATTTCTTTTAATGCTGATTTGAATGCTTTTCTGTTTGGAATGAACTTTTATTTTTAACTTCCATCTGAATCCTGCATGACTTTTAAACAACACGTCTTTTGTTTTTTTTCTCATCCATTCCTCTTCCCTCCGGCTTTTTCTGGGTCTCTGCCACAATCCTCCCCTGTTTTATAACCCTGATTTGTTTCACTGTTCCCTTGTCCTGTTCCCTTGTTCTGTTTCCCTGTTCTGTTCCCTTGTCCTGTTCCCTTGTCCTGTTCTCTGATTCTGTTCCCTTGTTCTGTTCCCTTGTCCTGTTCCCTTGTTCTGTTCTCTGATTATGTTCCCTTGTTCTGTTCCCTTGTTCTGTTCTCTGATTCTGTTCCCTTGTTCTGTTCCCTTGTTCTGTTCCCTTGTTCTGTTCTCTTATTCTGTTCCCTTGTTCTGTTCCCTTGTCCTGTTCCCTTGTTCTGTTCTCTGATTGTGTTCCCTTGTTCTGTTCCCTTGTCCTGTTCCCTTGTCCTGTTCCCTTGTTCTGTTCTCTGATTCTGTTCCCTTGTTCTGTTCCCTTGTTCTGTTACCTTTGTCCTGTTCCCTTGTTCTGTTTCCCTGTTCTGTTCCCTTGTCCTGTTCCCTTGTTCTGTTCCCTTGTCCTGTTCCCTTGTCCTGTTCCCTTGTCCTGTTCCCTTGTTCTGTTCCCTTGTCCTGTTCCCTTGTTCTGTTCCCTTGTCCTGTTCCCTTGTTCTGTTGCCTTGTCCTGTTCCCTTGTTCTGTTCCCTTGTCCTGTTCCCTTGTTCTGTTCCCTTGTCCTGTTCCCTTGTTCTGTTCCCTTGTTCTGTTTCCCTGTTCTGTTCCCTTGTTCTGTTTTCTGATTCTGTTCCCTTGCTCTGTTCCCTTGTTCTGTTCCCTTGTTCTGTTACCTTTGTCCTGTTCTCTGATTCTGTTCCCTTGTTCTGTTCCCTTGTTCTGTTACATTTGTCCTGTTCCCTTGTTCTGTTCTCTGATTCTGTTCCCTTGTTCTGTTCCCTTGTTCTGTTACATTTGTCCTGTTCCCTTGTTCTGTTCTCTGATTCTGTTCCCTTGTTCTGTTCCCTTGTTCTGTTACATTTGTCCTGTTCCCTTGTTCTTTTCTCTGATTCTGTTCCCTTGTTCTGTTCCCTTGTTCTGTTCTCTGATTCTGTTCCCTTGTTCTGTTCCCTTGTTCTGTTACATTTGTCCTGTTCCCTTGTTCTGTTCCCTTGTTCTGTTCCCTTGTTCTGTTACATTTGTCCTGTTCCCTTGTTCTGTTCCCTTGTTCTGTTACATTTGTCCTGTTCCCTTGTTCTGTTCCCTTGTTCTGTTACATTTGTCCTGTTCCCTTGTTCTGTTCCCTTGTTCTGTTCCCTTGTTCTGTTACATTTGTCCTGTTCCCTTGTTCTGTTCCCTTGTTCTGTTACATTTGTCCTGTTCCCTTGTTCTGTTCTCTGATTCTGTTCCCTTGTCCTGTTCCCTTGTCCTGTTTCCTTGTGCGGTTCTTTTGTGCTGTTCACCCATTCTTTTCCTCTGTTCCATTTTCCCCTGTTCTGTTCCCCTGCTCTGTGTTCTTATTTACTGTGAACGTATGGTTTTTGTCCCTCCCCGGTTTAAATGGACGTGTGTATGTGAGAGCAGTCGAGCCTCTGAAGGTAGTAACAGAGGATACGTGTTTGTTTCATTATCTAGTCCCCCCTCCCATGTCCCCCTCTGCCAAATCAGTGGGCAGTGAGACTGGCAGCCAGGATTCGGGAGACGGTGCCACTGGACCCAGGTATGTACTAAAGTTCAGCTACTGAATTATTAATCACACAGACTTTTTCCTGCTTCCTGATTCTGGCTCAGGTTTGGTTCTTGATGTGTGTATTTTGTGATGAATTGTTGGTGATCATGAAGGCCAGTTTGTTGTAGTCACCATTAACTATTCCTGTAAGATGAAGAAACGAGTGTTTGTTTCAACGTTTATTTGTTAGATTCTTCATATCCAAAGTGAAGCTGATGGTAAATTGATGATGGCCAGTAGTATGAGTTCTGCAGCCAGCAGGTGGATTAACAGTTCGGTTTTGCTTTGATTTGGTATCAGTTCACTTCTTTTTTTTCTTCTATTTATTTCTGCATTTTCTCCCCAATTTTGTGTAATCAATTTGTCTTCCGCTGCTGGTGGATCCCTGATTGCAGTCGAGGTGGGTATATTGCTGCTCACGCCTCCTCCGACCCGCGCGCAGCCCTTAACGGAACCCCTTTTCACCCGTGCACTCTGCACAGACGCCTCTCTATCTGCCAATCAGGGTCCTTACACAGCATGAAGACCCCACCCACATAGTCTGCTCACCCCGCCCTAGCAGAACCGTGTCTGCTGCAGACACTGTCAATTATGCCCACTAGATGGCGCCCAGCCGACCGGTGGCAACACCGAGTTTTGAACCGAGGAGTTCTGAATCTCGGTGCTGGTGTGCTAGCGGAATATCCCGCTGCGCCACCTGGGTGCTGGTATCCGTTCACTTCTGATTCCAAAAGTGACGTATGAACAGACGGCCCATTTCTCAACAGCTGATTATTAAATAATACAAATGCACAACAGCTAAGTGGATGGTAAAATCCGGGTAGAGGATGTGAAGATTCCACAACCATCAAACCTTCAGAACATCTTTAGAAATGTTATTTCAGAGTTCTGTTCTAGTTCAGGCATCCGGTGAGTGTTTTACCATATGGTTTATACCTGTTTTTGCACAGGACCGATTTTGGATAAAATAAATTCCCCATGTGCATTCTAGCGACCCCTGCCACTTGCATGACACCCTCACTGGCTCTCAGCATGACCACCGACCAGACTGCGGTGTACACTATGCATACACATTTTTCGTGCTGGTGCCTCTACCAGTGAGGCTGAGATTCGAACCTAGCTCTCTGCATTGGGGAGTTAGCTGCACCATCGCTAGGTTTTTATGTTCTTGAAAGTGGTGTGCTGAGCTGAAAAAATACCTGAAAAAATACGCCTTCATATGTGCGAGCAAAACTCATTATGACTGCTGTTCTAACACTCTGTCCTTTGGCTGTTTGCATGCTTGCTTGTGTGTGTGTGTGTGTGTGTGTGTGTGTGTGTTTATAACAGGACTCTTCATTGGGACTCTGACCCCTCTACCCTCCTGCTGCATTCAGATTCTCAGCATGGGTACTGATCTCATCCACTTCCTCTAACACTTTCTATTTCTCTAACATCCTCAGATATTCTAACCCACCTGATCCTAATCCAAATAATCCAATCCAAATAAAACGACAACTAAAACACAGCAGTGGTAGCTGCCTTCTGCTGCCAGATACTGCTCAGTTGCTGGTTTAAACTAGTCACTGCTGGTCTAAAACAACTGGCTGATGACCAGCATAAGGTTCAAAACACAACACATGATGGCCAGTGATTAGAACAAAACCAGCAAAAACATGTTCAAAACACAACAAATCCTGGTCAGCAACTTTGAAAACCAGCAAAAACATGTTCAAAACACAACACATAATGGTAAATGACCATTACAAAACAGCACAAACATGTTCAAAACACAACACATGATGCTTAGTGACCAGCAACAATTAGAATAAGATTGTTCAAAACACAACAGATGATGGTCAGAGACCAGCACAAACCAGAACAAATACAATAGTTAGAGACTAGAGCTATTTTCTTTTTCGTGTACAATGTTTGTTAAAGATCCCAACAGCACTGCTGCACCCACTACACACATACCAGTACAATACACACTACCATGTATAGTGTAACATTGCAGTACTGAGGATGGGTCCTGATAGGAGCTCTTGCAGTTGACAAATGAGGTGAAGGAAGGTGAAAAACAGACAGACCGACATATGAGCTATAGTCAGTGATTGTATATCTACATCTGAATGGTAAGTGTAGCTCATAAAATGACCAATAAATGTACACTATATAGCCAAAAGTATTTGGACACCTGACAATGAGCTTGTTAAACACTCCATTTCAAAACAAAATTGTATTAAAATAATCACTCTTCTCATAAGGCTTCTAATAAGACTGAAGTATGTCTGTGAGAATTTGAGCCCATTCAGTCAGAAGAGCATTTGTATGGCTGGGCACTGATGTTGGTCAAGAAAGCCTCAGTTAATGTTCCAATTAATTTCAAAGCTGTTCAGTGGGGCTGAGGTCAGGGCTCACAGGGACACAGTCATTCTGGAACAGGAAAAAGCCTTCCCTAATTTCCTTTATACAGTTGATTATAACCTGTTAGCAATTATTGTGGCTGAAACACACAAATTCAATCATTTGAAGTGGTGTTCCAATACTTTTGTTTATATAGTGTACATGTAAGACAGGTGCCTTATAGATGTGTGTTGTTTTGACTATCAGACGAGGTGCGCTGAGACTCGGCATGGCTAAAGTGACTCAGGTGGACTTCCCTCCTCGAGAGCTGGTGTCCTACTCTAGAGAGACTCAGACCCCCACCACCACTCAGCCTAAAGATGGTACGTCCCACACACCCCTCTCTACCCCCCCCTCCCTCATCCCTTCTCTATGCATGTAAATAAAGTAACCCTCGTGTTCCTCTCAGCTGAAGACGACAACGAGGACGATGATTCTGCGGTGACTCAGGCTGCTCTGGAACCGTCACAGGAAAATGAACCTCAAAAAGAGGAAGAGGAGGGTAAGCTCACATTGTGACCTAGCTGGCATCCAAAATGTATGCCAAAAGTATGTGGACACATGTCCACGAGTGTTTTTGGATGTTCCTTGGCATTAATTTCATGGGCATTAATATAGAGTTGCCTGAAGATTTTGGAAAGTGTCTGTGGGAATTTAAACCCGTTCAGTCAAAAGAGGCCATGGTCGGACCAGAAGGCCTGACTTCCAATTAATTTTTCAGCTTATCTCAAAAGTGAAGTCAGGACTCATGTCCTTATAGACCTCACTTTGAGCACATGGGAACAGGATGTCATGCTGGAAGAGGAAATAGTGTTCCCCAAACTGTTGGCAAAAAGTTAGAAGCATATTTTACTCTATATAACTGATTTTACATACCTGTATATAAGATATAAAAAAGGGTGCCCACATACTTTTGGCCATTTCTGTGCTCTTTCTTCCAATTTAAACATGCCCATTCCTCAGTGCACCCACACTGACTTCTGGTTTAGGACGGCTGATGGTTTACGATGGCCGACGGCCAAAGGATACAGTGGACCCTTGACTTACGAATGTAATTGGTTTCGAAGGGTTGTTCTTAAGTCAAAATGTTCGTTAGTTAAACCTATTTTTCCCATAAGAAATAATGTAAACAGAATTAATCCGTGCCAGACCTCCCAAACCCCCCTTACCTAACCTTTCTAATGTCTTAAATGCTCTTTTTTGTTATAAATACAATTATATTTTTCCTTAAATCTTAAATTATAGAATAGACATTCCTGTAATAAACAATAATAAACAACAATACACAGTAGTACTGTACATAAACACACACATCACATTTCAGTACAGTACGTGTGCTGTATCATACACCATAATACATTTCCTTCTTTTTTTTTTAATAAAATGTATCTACCACAAACAACAATAACTCTCATATTTCTCTATTATTTCTTCTTTATTTCAGTAGTGTTGTATTTTGTAGGTGTAATTGCACGAAAGAAAGAATACTTTACTGAGCCGATTTCCTTCTTCTCTCTCACTCACTGTCTGATACACAGTGACACCTACTGGAATGATTAATTATACAACAAATAGTAATAGTTTTTTTTTTTTCTCACCACTGCACTTTTTCTGCACATTCTTTGGGGACATTTTAATATAGAATTTTACAAAATATAAAGGAAACACCGTCCGCTGTCTGAATGTTCACTCACTGTATATATATATATATATATATATATATATATATATATATATACAGTGTATCACAAAAGTGAGTACACCCCTCACATTTCTGCAGATATTTAAGTATATCTTTTCATGGGACAACACTGACAAAATGACACTTTGACACAATGAAAAGTAGTCTGTGTGCAGCTTATATAACAGTGTAAATTTATTCTTCCCTCAAAATAACTCAATATACAGCCATTAATGTCTAAACCACCGGCAACAAAAGTGAGTACACCCCTAAGAGACTACACCCCTAAATGTCCAAATTGAGCACTGCTTGTCATTTTCCCTCCAAAATGTCATGTGATTTGTTAGTGTTACTAGGTCTCAGGTGTGCATAGGGAGCAGGTGTGTTCAATTTAGTAGTACAGCTCTCACACTCTCTCATACTGGTCACTGAAAGTTCCAACATGGCACCTCATGGCAAAGAACTCTCTGAGGATCTTAAAAGACGAATTGTTGCGCTACATGAAGATGGCCAAGGCTACAAGAAGACTGCCAACACCCTGAAACTGAGCTGCAGCACAGTGGCCAAGATCATCCAGCGTTTTAAAAGAGCAGGGTCCACTCAGAACAGACCTCGCGTTGGTCGTCCAAAGAAGCTGAGTGCACGTGCTCAGCGTCACATCCAACTGCTGTCTTTGAAAGATAGGCGCAGGAGTGCTGTCAGCATTGCTGCAGAGATTGAAAAGGTGGGGGGTCAGCCTGTCAGTGCTCAGACCATACGCCGCACACTACATCAAATTGGTCTGCATGGCTGTCACCCCAGAAGGAAGCCTCTTCTGAAGTCTCTACACAAGAAAGCCCGCAAACAGTTTGCTGAAGACATGTCAACAAAGGACATGGATTACTGGAACCATGTCCTATGGTCTGATGAGACCAAGATTAATTTGTTTGGTTCAGATGGTCTCGAGCATGTGTGGCGGCAATCAGGTGAGGAGTACAAAGATAAGTGTGTCATGCCTACAGTCAAGCATGGTGGTGGGAATGCCATGGTCTGGGGCTGCATGAGTGCAGCAGGTGTTGGGGAGTTACATTTCATTGAGGGACACATGAACTCCAATATGTACTGTGAAATACTGAAGCAGAGCATGTTCCCCTCCCTCCGGAAACTGGGTCGCAGGGCAGTGTTCCAGCATGATAATGACCCCAAACACACCTCTAAGACGACCACTGCTTTATTGAAGAGGCTGAGGGTAAAGGTGATGGACTGGCCAATCATGTCTCCAGACCTAAACCCAATAGAACATCTTTGGGGCATCCTCAAGCGGAAGGTGGAGGAGCGCAAAGTCTCGAAAATCCGCCAGCTCCGTGATGTCGTCATGGAGGAGTGGAAAAGCATTCCAGTGGCAACCTGTGAAGCTCTGGTAAACTCCATGCCCAGGAGAGTTAAGGCAGTTCTGGGAAATAATGGTGGCCACACAAAATATTGACACTTCAGGAACTTTCACTAAGGGGTGTACTCACTTTTGTTGCCGGTGGTTTAGACATTAATGGCTGTATATTGAGTTATTTTGAGGGAAGAATAAATTTACACTGTTATATAAGCTGCACACAGACTACTTTTCATTGTGTCAAAGTGTCATTTTGTCAGTGTTGTCCCATGAAAAGATATACTTAAATATCTGCAGAAATGTGAGGGGTGTACTCACTTTTGTGATACACTGTATATATATATATATATATATATATATATATATATATATACAGGGGTTGGACAAAATAACTGAAACACCTGTCATTTTAGTGTGGTAGGTTTCATGGCTAAATTGGACCAGTCTGGTGGCCAATCTTCATTAATTGCACACACCAGTAAGAGCAGAGTGTGAAGGTTCAATTAGCAGGGTAAGAGCACAGTTTTGCTCAAAATATTGCAATGCACACAACATTATGGTTTTGAGTTCAAAAGAGGACAAATTGTTGGTACACGTCTTGCTGGCGCATCTGTGACCAAGACAGCAAGTCTTTGTGATGTATCAAGAGCCACGGTATCCAGGGTAATGTCAGCATACCACCAAGAAGGACAAACCACATCCAACAGGATTAACTGTGGACGCAAGAGGAAGCTGTCTGAAAGGGATGTTCGGGTGCTAACCCGGATTGTATCCAAAAAACATAAAACCACGGCTGCCCAAATCACGGCAGAATTAAATGTGCACCTCAACTCTCCTGTTTCCACCAGAACTGTCCGTCGGGAGCTCCACAGGGTCGATATACACGGCCGGGCTGCTATAGCCAAACCTTTGGTCACTCGTGCCGATGCCAAACGTCGGTTTCAATGGTGCAAGGAGCGCAAATCTTGGGCTGTGGACAATGTGAAACATGTATTGTTCTCTGATGAGTCCACCTTTACTGTTTTCCCCACATCCGGGAGAGTTACGGTGTGGAGAAGCCCCAAAGAAGCGTACCACCCAGACTGTTGCATGCCCAGAGTGAAGTATGGGGGTGGATCAGTGATGGTTTGGGCTGCCATATCATGGCATTCCCTTGGCCCGATACTTGTGCTAGATGGGCGCGTCACTGCCAAGGACTACCGAACCATTCTGGAGGACCATGTGCATCCAATGGCGGTGCCGTGTATCAGGATGACAATGCACCAATACACACAGCAAGACTGGTGAAAGATTGGTTTGATGAACATGAAAGTGAAGTTGAACATCTCCCATGGCCTGCACAGTCACCAGATCTAAATATTATTGAGCCACTTTGGGGTGTTTTGGAGAAGCGAGTCAGGAAACATTTTCCTCCACCAGCATCACGTAGTGACCTGGCCACTATCCTGCAAGAAGAATGGCTTATAATCCCTCTGACCACTGTGCAGGACTTGTATATGTCATTTCCAAGACGAATTGACGCTGTATTGGCCGCAAAAGGAGGCCCTACACCATACTTATAAATTATTGTGGTTTAAAACCAGGTGTTTCAGTTATTTTGTCCAACCCCTGTATATATACAGTGTATCACAAAAGTGAGTACACCCCTCACATTTCTGCAAATATTTTATTATATCTTTTCATGGGACAACACTATAGACATGAAACTTGGATATAACTTAGAGTAGTCAGTGTACAGCTTGTATAGCAGTGTAGATTTACTGTCTTCTGAAAATAACTGAACACACAGCCATTAATGTCTAAATGGCTGGCAACATAAGTGAGTACACCCCACAGTGAACATGTCCAAATTGTGCCCAAAGTGTCAATATTTTGTGTGACCACCATTATTATCCAGCACTGCCTTAACCCTCCTGGGCATGGAATTCACCAGAGCTGCACAGGTTGCTACTGGAATCCTCTTCCACTCCTCCATGATGACATCACGGAGCTGGTGGATGTTAGACACCTTGAACTCCTCCACCTTCCACTTGAGGATGCGCCACAGGTGCTCAATTGGGTTTAGTCCATCACCTTTACCTTCAGCTTCCTCAGCAAGGCAGTTGTCATCTTGGAGGTTGTGTTTGGGGTCGTTATCCTGTTGGGAAACTGCCATGAGGCCCAGTTTTCGAAGGGAGGGGATCATGCTCTCTTTCAGAATGTCACAGTACATGTTGGAATTCATGTTTCCCTCAATGAACTGCAGCTCCCCAGTGCCAGCAACACTCATGCAGCCCAAGACCATGATGCTACCACCACCATGCTTGACTGTAGGCAAGATACAGTTGTCTTGGTACTTCTCACCAGGGCGCCGCCACACATGCTGGACACCATCTGAGCCAAACAAGTTTATCTTGGTCTCGTCAGACCACAGGGCATTCCAGTAATCCATGTTCTTGGACTGCTTGTCTTCAGCAAACTGTTTGCGGGCTTTCTTGTGCGTCAGCTTCCTTCTGGGATGACGACCATGCAGACCGAGTTGATGCAGTGTGCGGCGTATGGTCTGAGCACTGACAGGCTGACCTCTCACGTCTTCAACCTCTGCAGCAATGCTGGCAGCACTCATGTGTCTATTTTTTAAAGCCAACCTCTGGATATGACGCCGAACACGTGGACTCAACTTCTTTGGTCGACCCTGGCGAAGCCTGTTCCGAGTGGAACCTGTCCTGGAAAACCGCTGTATGACCTTGGCCACCATGCTGTAGCTCAGTTTCAGGGTGTTAGCAATCTTCTTATAGCCCAGGCCATCTTTGTGGAGAGCAACAATTATATTTCTCACATCCTCAGAGAGTTCTTTGCCAGGAGGTGCCATGTTGAATATCCAGTGGCCAGTATGAGAGAATTGTACCCAAAACACCAAATTTAACAGCCCTGCTCCCCATTTACACCTGGGACCTTGACACATGACACCAGGGAGGGACAACGACATATTTGGGCACAATTTGGACATGTTCACTGTGGGGTGTACTCACTTATGTTGCCAGCTATTTAGACATTAATGGCTGTGTGTTGAGTTATTTTCAGAAGACAGTAAATCTACACTGCTATACAAGCTGTACACTGACTACTCTAAGTTATATCCAAGTTTCATGTCTATAGTGTTGTCCCATGAAAAGATATAATGAAATATTTGCAGAAATGTGAGGGGTGTACTCACTTTTGTGATACACTGTATATAGAGAGAGAGAGAGAGAGAGAGACGGTTGGACTTGTTCGTGACATCACGTGTTTTGCGAATTTCGGTTCGTGATCCGAAATTTGTTCATACGTAAAGCTGAAAAAGATCGTTCGTAACCCGAAATGTTCGTATGGTAAACCGTTCGTAACTCAAGGGTCCACTGTATATTTTCCTTTTGCACTTTATCCAATATCCTGTTTAATAAACGTTGACCCTGTTTGACCCTCGACATAGTCCTGGTTTTTAACTTTGACCCTCTCTGTGATTGAATTTGACACCTCTGCTCTAACATGTAGTTTACCTGATATGCATCTTCTCTCTAGCGCCCCCTCACGAGCTGACGGAGGAGGAGAAACAGCAGATCCTGCACTCGGAGGACTTCCAGACGTTCTTCGATCACAGCTCTCGTATTGTGGAGCGAGCTCTCTCCGAGCAGGACGTCTGCTTCGACTACAGCGGCCGGGACCTGCAGGATAAGGAGGGGTGAGCGCAGGGTGTGATGTGGGACTTAGATTAGATCCAGGTCCGGGCTAAAACCTTGTCTGGACTAGTTTAACAGGGGACGACTGGAATCCATGTTTGGACAGAAATACGACAAAAACAGCTGGATTCATTTTTATGGGTTATTTTTTTCCACAAAAAAAGCAAGTTTGCAACTTGCATTACCTATAGCTGTTATTTTAACTAGAGTTCCGAGAAGACTGAGATCAGATCTTCTACTCAACTTTATTATCTTTCTTCTGTTAACCTTTATCCATCCAATAAAAATGTCGTCTGTGTGTTTCAGGGAAACCCAGGCTGGTACCAAGCTCTCTCTGAACAGACAATTTACAGATGAGCGCTGGTCCAAACACAGAGTGGTCACCTGTCTGGACTGGTCACCTCAGGTCTGCTTCTACACACTGTCAGCCAATTAAAATTTTTTCAGACAGTCAGACAGCTGGTAGGTTATTTACTTAGTTAATTAGTCAGTTACTTAGTTAATTAATCAGTTATCATTCTGTTACACAGTTAGTCAGTCAGTCATCATTCTCTCACAGTCAGTCATCATTCTCTCACAGTCAGTCATCATTCTCTCACAGTCATCTGCGTTTTATTAATCCATCAAGTCAGTATTTAGTTGGATTTGGATTCTGATTGGTCTCCACCTTCCTGTTTGTCTCTCCCTCAGTACCCCGAGTTGTTGGTGGCATCGTACAGCAGTAATGAAGAAGCTCCTCATGAGCCGGATGGTGTTGTTCTGGTGTGGAATATGAAGTATAAGAAGACCACGCCCGAGTTTGTCTTCCACTGTCAGGTGGGCACCAAACACAACCAAAGAGACCCCTGTCTGTCATTGTTTAAAGTTATCCTGGCTATGACTGGCTGTGGCAGTGATTGAGCAGTGGGGGGATTATCCAGTGGAGATTATCATGATGCATGCACGATAAAGCTCTGTGTGAAGCTTCATCACTGGCTGGTGAATAAGCAGCAGCTGGCTTGTGCTGTGCATGTGTCATGAAGGCTGCGTAACAGGATTTAGCAGCCATATTAATCTGCAAGCAGAAGGTGATTTCAAAAACAACAATAAATTGGAAATGACAAGATTAGGCAACAAAGGGGGAAACCTCTCAAATGACCCCGTATGGCACTGTCCACCTCCGCCTCATACACAGCGTCCATGCTGGCTGTGAAAACCAGACTTGCACACGTCTCTTTAAGCATGTGTGACAACAACAGGTTCTTATTTTCACCAGCCAGCAGTTTCATGGAGAAACAAGCGACTGTATACTCCAAGGAATCGCTACTGCAATGGCAGCTCTGTCTGTAGAGTGCCCAGCTAAGTTTGTAGCACCACTGAGACTTGAACCCAGATTGGCATAAAAGACTACCGTGCCAACCAAGTGCTATTAAAGATACGAGTGTCTTCCTGCCTCGCTTTCTTATTCTCTCTCTCTCTCTCACTCTGTCTCCAGTCTGCAGTGATGTCAGCAGCGTTTGCACAGTTCCACCCCAATCTTGTGGTTGGGGGGACGTACTCAGGACAGATTGTGCTGTGGGACAATCGCAGTAACAAACGTACACCAGTGCAGAGAACACCACTGTCTGCTTCAGCACACACGGTAAACCATCACACTAACACACATCCATTCTTTTTTTTTTTTTTTTTTATATACACCGATCAGCCATAACATTAAAACCACCTCCTTGTTTCTACACTCACTGTCCATTTTATCAGCTCCACTTACCATATAGAAGCACTTTGTAGTTCTACAATTACTGACTGTAGTCCATCTGCTTCTCCGCATGCTTAGTTAGCCTCCTTAAATGCTGTTCTTCAATGGTCAGGACTCTCCCAGGACCACCACAGAGCAGGTATTATTTAGGTGGTGGACCATTCTCAGCACTGCAGTGACACTGACATGGTGGTGGTGTGTTAGTGTGTGTTGTGCTGGTATGAGTGGATCAGACACAGCAGCGCTGCTGGAGTTTTTAAATACCGTGTCCACTCACTGTCCACTCTATTGGACACTCCTACCTAGTTGCTTCACCTTGTAGATGTTAAGTCAGAGACGATCGCTCATCTATTGCTGCTGATTGAGTCGGTCATCTTCTAGACCTTCATCAGTTTATAAAACCAGAAATCAGTCCTGAAGTATCTAGACTAATGACAAGGAAGGTAAGAGAAGCCAGCTGTCACTCAAGCAAAATTGGACACTGCTGAGTGTTTAAACTCGTTGGAATTTAAGCAGAGCCGCTGACCTGGACGGGCGTCCACACAAATACAGTTGCCCGTATTTGAGGTATGGAAGGTCGGACGGCGTCTCTTGGCATGATTTGCGAGGGGGGGGGGGGGGGGGGGGGCTTTACATGAGATGCAGCACCATGTGGGAACCCAACACTGAATCAGAATCAGGCTTTATTGGCCAAGTATGCTCACACATACAAGGAATTTGTTTTTGGTTACACAGATGCTTGCAGTGCACGAAAAATACAGTAAAGACAATCTTATTCACACAGCTCACTCTCTCCTTAACACACACATTCATACCTGTAAACATAGAAAACATTGTAAACATTTAGCATGTGCAATTTACATTGTGGTTTTAAAAAGGTGCAGTTTTGTGCAATATAAAAACTATAGAAAATAGATAAATATATAAATAAGAAATGGAAGTAAAAGTGAAAATCCTGTGTATGCTATTACATAAATTAAATAGGTAGATTTTGATGTGCAAGTGTCCCGGGCATTAACAGTACAGTAGTGTTCAATTGTTCATGAGCATAATGGAGTTTGGAAAAAAGCTTCTCTGTAGCCTGGTCGTTTGGGTCTTCATGTGACTGAAGCGTCGGCCTGATGGAAGGCACCGAAACAGGTGATGGCCAGGGTGAGACGGGTCAGTAATGATTTTCTCTGCACGCTTCCTGGTTCTGGAGGCATGCAGGTCGGGCAGTGATAAGCAGGTGATAAGAAGTGGCAGCAGACTTGACATGAGTCAGTAAGGGTGTATGGTTATTTGGCTCTCCTTGATTAGATTGGGGTTGTGAAAGCAGCAGCGCATTCACACTTGGAAACTGAATATGACTACATTGGGAAGTAAAGGGGCGAAAGCAGCAGGAACAACAATTACACAGTAAATAAGCAGTAAACTACACCACAGCAGCTTTGCACCAACATACTAACTTCAGTAAAAAGGGGTTGAATATTTGTTTCCTTTCACTGGCCGTATAGTTCTAACTGACACGGTCTCATTCCTCACGTGTCTCTGTGTTCGTAGCACCCGGTGTACTGTGTGAGCGTAGTGGGAACTCAGAACGCACACAACCTCATCAGCATCTCTACTGATGGAAAGATGTGCTCCTGGAGCCTGGATATGCTCTCTACACCTCAGGTAACACACACAATGGGGACTAATGTTTTCCGCTTCCCAAAACCAAGTGTAAAACATTCCCAGTCGTGTTGTTGGGAATGGTAGTGATATTTTGGTTTATCTTCTCTGTCTTCATTCCACTATTGATTCAGTTTGCAGCATTAGCTCCTCCTGTTTCTGCATTTAATGCTCCGAAATCAGTGAATGAATCGGCTCATTCTAATATACAGTGAATTCAAAACGTTTTCACACCCCTGGACTTTTTGTACACTGTTGTTTTGTGGATTTGATTTTGAATGAATATAAATTCCATTTTACCATCATGATGTTTAATATAAAATCACAGGTTCCTCTATTTTTTTAATTTACAAAGTGTCCCAACTTTTCTGGAAATGGGTAATGATGATGATGTGTGTGTGTGTAGGAGAGTCTGGAGCTGGTGTTTAAACAGTCTAAACCGGTGGCTGTGACCTCCATGGCGTTCCCTCTTGGTGATGTGAATAACTTTGTGGTGGGCAGTGAGGATGGCACCGTCTACACAGCATGTCGACACGGCAGGTGAGAACGTTTAAGAATGTACACCAACCAGACATAACATTATGAGCACTGACAGGTGAAGTGAATAACACTGATTATCTCTTCATCACGGCACCTGTTAGTGGGGGGGATATATTAGGCAGCAAGTGAACATTTTATCCTCAGAGTTGATGTTAGAAGCAGGAAAAATGGGCGAGCGTGAGGATCTGAGAGAGTTTGGCCCGAGCCAAATTGTGATGGCATCTCCAAAGCTGCAGCTCTTGTGGGGTGTTCCCGGTCTGCAGTGGTCAGTATCTATCAAAAGTGCTCCAAGGAAGGAACAGTGGTAAACCAGAGACAGGGTCATGGGCGGCCAAGGCTCATTGATGCACGTGAGGAGCGAAGGCTGGCCCAACAGACGAGCTACTGTAGCTCAGACTGCTGAAGAAGTTCATGCTGGTCCTGATAGAAAGGTGTCAGAATACACAGTGCCTCGACAGGTCAGGGCTGTTTTGGCAGCAAAAGGAAGACCAACACAATATTAGGAAGGTGGTCATAATGTTATGCCTGATCAGTGTATAAGAATATCTAAGAACGTGTAAGAAGTGTGTTGTGGGTGGCGGGGGGTTTTCAACCATGCCAAACATTCTCTTAGACCAAGAACAACCACGGTAATTAAGGTCACGTCCAGACCACACTGGCCAAGAAGAGCCACAGACTATCACCTACACTTCAGCACAGGTGTGAGATTGCCGAACGCGTCTTGACACCAGCCAGCGGTGGATTCTCACACACAGCCATACTGCATACGGAGAGTCACGGTCTGCTCCATGTGTTTGAACAAAATTTTGAATAAGGGCGCTCAGGTGCACCAGTAATAAATTATGCTAGCCCACTACCGCTGTGATCCAGGGTTCGAATCCCTCAATAAACATGAAAATGAAAAGAAAAAATTAATCATCAAATACTTATAATCTTTTAGTAAATTTTATCAATGGCATTATCCTGGCTGGTCAGGGTCACGGCAGGTCTGGTTCCACTGGGAAACACTAGGCACATCACAGGAATAATACCCTGTCTAGTGTGTAGTGCATAAAATAAAGACCCTCAAACACATATCGACATGTGATTTCTTGAAGAGTAAACATTCACCTTCCATCACCTCCGCAGTAAAGCTGGGATCAGCGAGATGTTTGAAGGACATCATGGACCAGTCACAGGACTGGACTGTCACATGGCTGCTGGACCTGTAGATTTCTCTCACCTGTTTGTCACGTCATCCTTCGACTGGACCGTCAAACTGTGGAGCACCAGGGTAACACACACACACACAAACACACATAATAATGTGCACAGGACTGTATACATCAATGGATCATTGCCTACAATGTTTTTAAAAAAATGTTCGTGTGTGTGTGTGCGTGCGTGTGTGTGTGTGTGTGTGTGTGTAGAACACAAAGCCACTGTACTCGTTCGAGGATAATTCGGATTATGTGTATGACGTCATGTGGTCTCCTGTGCACCCCGCCCTGTTCGCCTGTGTTGATGGAGTCGGACACCTTGACCTGTGGAACCTCAACAATGAGACTGAGGTACACACACACACTCTCAGAAACACACACACACTCTCTCTCACACACACACACGCATGTTCTCATCCTCTCTGTGGTTCTGTAGTTTGACGTTACTGTGTGTGTGTGTGTGTGTGTGTGTGTGTGTGTGTGTGTGTATATACCCTCAGGTACCCTCTGCATCAGTGTTGGTGGAGGGGAACGTGGCGCTGAACCGGGTACGCTGGGCTAATTCAGGAAGAGAGATCGCTGTAGGAGACTCTGAGGGTGGAGTGCACATTTACGATGTAGGAGAGGTAAAATGAACACACACACACACACACACACACACAGTGGGGTCATAAGCTTTTCAGAAGCCGATCATAAGCTCTGGGCAGACAAATCTTTGGCGCTCGGTTGGCATAGCAGTCTGTTAGCCTTGCGCACCACTTGAACCCTGGTCTCAGCAGTGCCACCGGTCAGGTCGGGCACTGTACAGACACAAGTGGTCGTGTCTGGTGAGACCTGGAGACTGCAGGAGTAAATCAATGGACAGAACATCACACACACACATTCACTTATGCAGTCACTAACACCTAGGTGAAATTTAGACCAGCCAGTCCACCTTCTGCATGATTTAAAAGGTGGTAAATATCTGAATACCTAAAAGAAAACCCACACGAACACAGAATCCTGGTCCATAGGACCCATGTTGCTGAAGACCTGAACAATAGACAAAACAGTCTGGAGAAACACCAGGTCACAACACATGGTCACCAGGGGTCAGACTCCACTTGACCGCACCTAATACAAAAGCATTAAAATATTTAGGGGCAGCACAGTGGCTCACAGCAAGAACGTTTTGGGTTTGATTACCAGGTGGAGTTATTGTGGTCCTTTCAGTGTGGAGTTTGCATGTTCTCCCTGTGTCTGTAGGTTTTCTTTGGGTGACAAGTCCAAAGACATGCAGTCAGGTTAATTGGAGTGACTAAAGTTGCCCTGTGATGATGTGTGTGTTTGCCATCTGATGGTGACCTGTCTGGGGGGGCAGCACGGTGGCTAAGTGGGTAGCACTCACAGCAAGAAGGTCCTGGGTTCGATCCCCAGGTGGGGCGGTCCGGGTCCTTTCTGTGTGGAGTTTGCATGTTCTCCTTGCATGTCTGCGTGGGTTTCCTCCGGGAGCTCCGGTTTCCTCCCACAGTCCAAAGACGTGCAAGTGAGGTTAATTGGAGACACTAAATTGTCCATGACTGTGTTTGATATATTTACATTTACATTTACGGCATTTAGCAGACGCTTTTATCCAAAGCAACTTACAATACTGTGACAGTATACAGTCTAAGCAATTGAGGGTTAGGGGCCTTGCTCAAGGGCCACTAGGCTACAACTAACCTTGTGAACTGATGAATCTTGTGTAATGAGTAACTACCGTTCCTGTCATGAATGTAACCAAGGTGTAAAACATGACATTAAAATCCTAATACACAAACAAACAAACCTGTCTGGGGTGTTTCCTACCTCATGCCAAGTAAATCGGACCCACTGCGGTAAATACGCTAGTTCACTACTGCTGGGTTCCACATCCCAGTTATGGGCCAGTCAGGCATGTACATAGAGACAATATTGGCTATGTCTGAGGGGATGGGGTGTATTGGCTGGGATGTGTTACTGCACTGTGACCAGTGAATCAGATCCATCATGACCCTGACCAGATAAAGCGGTGATAAAACATGAAAACAATATTAATTATGATGAAACTTCATCCATCGTGTTTAGTTCCGTAGATGTAAATCTAATACATTCATTTCTTCCATTCCTCCTCTGCAGCAGATCGCTGTGCCACGGCAGGACGAGTGGACTCGCTTCCTGAAGACCCTCAGTGAGCTGAATGAGAACCAGGAGGAGGAAGAGGATCTGGCAACCCAGCGTCTGACAGCCTGATTTCGCAGTAATAATTAACAAAGCGCTCAGACGGACATTTTTAATTCTCGTTCAGGGTCTCCAGCTCTCTCATCTTCACTCTGATGTGCTAACGTTCATGTTCATGTTGGACCGAGGGGGTTACTGGTGTGAAGAGATGAAACACGTGGACGGTGAAGTTGTTATTAGATCATGTCCTGAATGTCGATTCTAGGAAGAGGGGAGGATGGTGAGAGCGTGATACACTATATGGCCAAAAGTATTTGGACACCTGACCACGAGCTTGTTGGACATTCCATTGCAAAAACAAATGCTATTAAAATAAAGTGACCTTTTCTGTGATCTTTTCAGCTATATCAACAGCCACTTGAAGTATGTCTGTGGGAATTTGTGCCCATTCAGTCAAAAGAGCATTTGTATTGGCTGGGCAGAGATGTTGGTCAAGAAAACCTCAGTTAATGTTCCAAATCATTCCAAAGCTGTTGAGTGGGGCTGAGGTCAGAACTCTTTATAGATCTTGCTTTGTCCACAGGGGCGCGGTCATGCCGGGCCTTCCCTACACTGTTGCTGCAAAGTTCAAAGCATATAATTTCCTTTATGTAATTGATTTATTACACCTGTTAGCAGTTGTCGTGGCTGAAACAGATACAAATTAAAAGGTGTGTCCCAATACTTTTGTCCATATAGCGTATGTGAGCTTTGTACTTGCACATTACCATAATTATTGGAATATCTGGTGCGTTTTATGCTACAACATTACGAGCAATATGATGTTTTTCTGAAATTTTGTATGTACTTTATGCTAAGCTCCATGTGACCTTCCCCACCCACACTAAACTAGTGAAGAAGAGTCGGTGCCCAAGCGTCTCTTTATCGAACATGGCCAGGTCGGCGTCGTTTCTGGACGTTGTTGACGTATGGTTTCTGCTTTGCGTAGTGCAGAGTTAACTGCCATTTGTAGATGTAATAATGAGCAGTATTTATTGACGACGGTGTATTGAAGTGTTCCAGATGCCATGCGGTGATGTCCATCGTAGAAGCATGCTGGTTTTATTGCATTTCTGACTGAGTAACGAAAAGTAGTTTGTGATTTTAGACTCACATATCGTCGCTATCCGATGAAAAACACGTATCTCCAAAAATTCAACTTGACAGTAACGGTGCAAACAAACAACAGATAGTGATGTTTAGATACAATTCAGCACAGAAATAAAAATATATCTTTATCAGGTCGTCAGTCCATCAGTTTCATATGTAAAATGGACTTACGTGTACAAATATAAATCATGTTTACAAGCATGCAATTGAATAACCTGAATAAACTGTATAGATCAAACATCACGCATTTCTTAAACAGTACCGGAGAGGAAAGGAGGAGGAGATACGTGGTTTTGATGGACAGGTCTAGCAGCCAGTGGAGATACTTGTATTAGAGAGATTGCATTTTGATATTCACTGCTATGGACAGACAGAGATTTATACCCACAATCAACACGTAAAAAAGTGAAAACCGCTAAAAGTGGAGATACGTGTTTTTCATCGGACAGCGAAAAGCTTCCAGCACAACATCATCACGCACCAAAATCTTCCGTCATTATTTAGACTGAACTTATTTGCTTTTGTATTTATTCTAAATAGTTAACAAGCTTTTTTGGGCAACAAGACTAAACACTACGACGTTCCTCTTAGTACGTCACTGTTTATCTTGTTTTTAACAGCTAATATTTATACACGTTTTCTTCCATTTTAATAATATTTTAAGGTAATTTAAAGGCTGGTGTGAAATGAAGCGTTTATGTCATGTCAGAATTACAGCCATGACCAAATGAAACGGATTGCTGAGCACCACGATAACTAGCAGCAAGGGAAACTATACACCGATCAGCCATAACATTAAAATCACCTCCTTGTTTCTACCCTCACTGTCCATTAAATCAGCTCCACTTACCATATAGAAGCACTTTGTAGTTCTACAATTACTGACTGTAGTCCATCTGTTTCTCTGCATGCTTTGTTACCCCCCTTTCATGCTGTTCTTCAATGGTCAGGATCACCACAGAGCAGGTATTATTTAGGTGGTGGATGATTCTCAGCACTGCAGTGACACTGACATGGTGCTGGTGTGTTAGTGTGTGTTGTGCTGGTAGGAGTGGATCAGACACAGCAGCACTGCTGGAGTTTTTAAACACCTCACTGTCACCGCTGGACTGAGAATAGTCCACCAACCAACCAAAACTGTGACCACTGATGAAGATCTCAGAGATGACCAACTCAAACAGCAGCAATAGATGAGCGATCGTCTCTGACTTTACATCTACAAGGTGGACCAACTAGGTAGGAGTGTCTAATAGAGTGGACAGTGAGTGGACACTGTATTTAAAAACTCCAGCAGCACTGCTGTGTCTGATCCACTCATACCAGCACAACACACACTAACACACCACCACCATGTCAGTGCCACTGCAGTGCTGAGAATGATCCACCACCTAAATAATACCTGCTCTGTGGTGGTCCTGACCATTGAACAACAGCATGAAAGAGGCCTACAGTCAGTAATTGTAGAACTACAAAGTGCTTCTATATGGTAAGTGGAGCTGATAACATAGACAGTGAGTGTAGAAACAAGGAGGTGGTTTTAATGTCTATGATAAAGTCACAGGTGAAGGTAAAGCAGGACGCTCATATTTGGCTCTTGCCATTAGCATTAAAAGTGGACCAGTGACTACATTTCCCAGCCTCATTGTGTAAGCTGGCCCACATTGCATCTTGGGAGTCGATTTTCTTGATGCTACCTGATTGATACACAGTTTTTTAAATTTCTATTCTATTATTATAATCCTCCAGATAGTACTGTTCCCCAGAGTGCATGGCAGGAACAGCCTGTACATGGCACCAATCACCTCTCAGGTATAGCCAATCATGTCTGTGTATACGCCCGATGCTTGATAGTACCGCTTAGATTCAAATCCAGATCCCAGTGACGTCGGGTTTGTGCCACCCAAGCGCCTACAAACTCAGAAACTCGTGATGACTGTAATTCTGCCATGATGTGAACAGTCCTGCACGTTTCTAAAACACTTACTTTAATTACAATGACTTTGTTAATCAGCCTGTGGATTTGAAGTGTTGGTTTGAAAATCTTTTGTGTTTTTATTATTGAGCTCAGACTATTGACAATAAACGGATTTCACTCTGAATATGTGGCGATTGTGGTTCATTCTAAACTCTCAATCTCAAAAGCAAATTGTTGTTTCTCACCGTGTATGAAAGCTCCTGCTTTTTCTGTTCGTCTGATCAGCAACCATCTTCAGCCGAGCTTCACGGGGCAGATTTTGGAGCAGGGGCTTCCTACCATGCACAACAACCATACAAACCATGCATACAAACTCAACGCACCATAAAGCTTGCTTGACAGTAGTCAGTAGTTCCAGAAGATTTTTCATGGATTACATTGATTGGATAATCCTGACAGATTTCATCTCAGCACAATGTGACAGCACAGTTTTTTTTTTTACTTGGACATTGGCAAGAGACCAGTGTTCCATGCACCGGAAACACCAGCTGTAAGCAATCAATCAGTAATGAGGAATCAGGAGCCTGTGGTAGAAAGTTAAATGACATTATAGAACTTTCTGCACCATCAAATTAATAATTTAAATTGGTGTCTATATTTTGACTCCCCAAAAATTCTTTTAATAATTTTATTACAGATAAATAACAGAAATAAAGAGACAACATTTAGAAAACAGTCCTTTGAACTATGTGCCTTTAACACCTAGAGCAGCTTGTTTACAGTATTTCCATATTTGACTGTGGAATTTTACTTTTCTCATATGTTGTTCCCTTTCATTCATGTGTTGTATGCAGCAGATCTTTGATAAGGGACAGGCTGTTCTGGCCAGACGACTGGGTTGAGTACCCACCCACAGTGGTACAAAAGGGACGAGCCACCAACTGCAGACAAGACATCAAGGTTCTGGTGTCTACTCATCTACTGATGATCAGACTGCAGATCATTTGAATCCTGGTGATGAGGTGAATGTGTCACAACTCACATGGCATCAAACCATTCTGTGCCAGTCAGAGTGCCCACACTAACTCCTGTCCACCATCCAAAGCACCTATAACGAGCACGCTCCTGATGAGGTGAATCAGGATGCACCAAAGGATGATCTACCTAACAGCTACAGAAGCTGAAGGAGCTGCTGGTAGGATGTCTCAGTTGGTCAGAGCCGTTTTGGTTCGATTGAACAGTGCGATTGAAGCCTCAGTGAGATCGGGCGGTAGCACCGTCGCTTCACAGCAAGAAGGTCCTGGGTTTGATTCACAGGTGGAGCTGTGCGGGTCCTATCTGTGTGGAGTTGGTATGTTCTCCCTGTGTCCGTGTGGGTTTCCTCCAGGAACTCCGGTTTCCTTCAACAGTAAATTGGAGACACAAGATTGTCCGTGACTGTGTTTGACCAGTTATAACCTGTCCTGTCATGATTGTAACCAAAGTGTGCAAAAACATGATGTTAAAATCCTAATAAATAAATAATTTGGGGATCAGAGAACACAGAAGTCCAGTGTGAGTTTAAAAGTTAATGATTTATTTCCATAAAATACAACAGAAGAATGAAACGCATTAAATTATTTCCTACTCATCATCATCAGCTCAGTCGTGATTACTGGGGCGACTCGGGTCTGGAACCTCGCTGCACGCTGCAGCATTACAGAGCCGAGACGGAGACGACTGCACGGTGTGCAAATACACATGGGTCACTATGTACAGGATGTGTGCAAGCTACGCAAAGCATCATGGGAGGTGGGGCGACGCATGCTTCAGGACAGGGGAGAGGAAAAGCAGGGAATTTGCCACCACCAGTGAAATGATAAGATAATAATAACAGTGAGAAGAAAGGAAAGCATGTGCACGCCAGCAGGGTCGACTCAGATACAGCGGGACAGGAGAACACGAGCAATCACTACAACTGAGCCAACACACCTTCCGACGTCCACCAGAGGGGACGCCACATTAATTCCGGTTATTTTATCAGGACTGGCAGCAGAACCAGTCGAGGAATGATGGAGTGAGGAAAACTGGCCTGACGTTTCACATTTTTTATTTCATTCCTTCGATTAGTGGTTTTGTACATCAAGACAGAGCCGGGTGCAGGGACAAGGCGGTCAGATTGATACTGTTCTTTGAAACTGGCTGTATCTTTAGAAATGAATAAACAGAGATACGTAGCACTGTGTAGTACTGTTACAGTAAAGTATGGTGCAGTGAGAAGGCTGCCAAACACAAAGGATGTGACCACTGTGTGAAGCTTTTTTTTTCTATTTTATTTCTGCATTTTCTCCCATTTATTTCTCCCAATTTAGTGTAATCAATTTGTCTTCCGCTGCTGGTGGATCCCTGATTGCAGTCGAGGAGGGTATATTGCCGCTCACGCCTCCTCCGACCCGTGTGCAGCCATCAGCGGAACCCTTTCTCACCTATGCATTCTGCACAGGCGCCTCTCTATCTGCTCATCAGGGTCCTTACACAGCGTTTGAAGACCCCACCCACATAGTCGGGTCATCCCGGCCTAGCAGAAACGTGTCTGCTGCAGGCACTGCCAATTATGCCCGCTAGATGGCGCCCAACCGAGGAGTTCAGAATCTCGCCGCTGTGCCACCTGGGCGCCGGAAAACCTTTTAAAAATATTATTTTACAGTACAACATGGTGCTGTGACAAGGTTGCCAGATAGACGCAGTTCAGCTACTAAATATTGCTCAGGGCACCTTCAATATTCAAGTTAAAGCTGAATTTAGGGCATCTGAGAAAGGTGTTTCAGCGATGTAATCAGCGATGGAGGTGTTAGAAAAATCTTCATCAGCACAGAGGCTTACTCATTTTTATTATTAATTTTTAATAGTACGAAGTGGTGCAGTGACAAGGTTGGGAGATTGGAAAGGTGCTCTTTACTACGCAGGAATAACTATGACCAACTATGGACTAAACTGCAAGCATTTGCATCAGGACCGCATTCCAAAAAAAACAACAAAATATCACAAAATAGGATTTGTGGAGGTAGGGTGAAGAACATTCCTGTTCAGTCATAGATATGGAGTGTTAAAATGGTAAATGTCCTTTACTGCCATGGTGAGGGCTGATCAGCAGTGAACATACTTAAAAAAAACTGGTTGCACCTTTAATCTGTGACAAACCTTTTTAATATTTTTTATTTATGCATTTTCTCCCGACTTTAACGTGTCCAATTGCCCGATTGTGTCATGCTTCCTCTCCACCAATGCCAAACCCCGCTCTGATTGAGGAGAACGAAGCTAACCCACGCCCCCTCCGACACGTGGGCAGCAGCCGTATGCATCTTATCAACTACACTTTGACGAGTGCAATGCAGCTCAGCACTGTGTACGGAGAGACGCACCCTGACAGCACTCTTTTCTCATCTCTGTGCAGGCGCCATCAATCAGCCAGCCGAGGTCGTAATTGCACCAGTCATGAGAGAGAGACCCCATCCGGCTTAGTCCCGCCCATATCTGAACAACAGGCCAATCGTTGTTCGTGTGGCCGCTCAGCCTTAGCCGGCAGGCAGAGCTGAGATTCGATACGATGTATTCGAGATCCCAGCTCTGGTTCCAGCGTGTGTTTTTACCGCTGCGCCACCTGAGCGGTCCTGGAATATTGGTCTTTAACATTACATTTTAAGTCCTGAATATTTATTACTACAGCATGGTGCATTTACAAGGTTGCCAGATTCAAATGCATAATCCCACCACACTCAGGATTTCAAATCAGCCCTAACAAACACGTAGCTAAATTAGATTTTTTCATGTTATTTCATCAATTGAGATTCAAACCTGGATCTTAGTAGTAGTGGTGGGTTAGTGTAACAGAGATCCATCTCTATTATGTGTGTATGGAATGTAAATGGTTAATGCCCTCTATTGTACAGACAGATCAGGTCAGTAAGAAAAAAGTCGCAGAAATATTACTTTAATGATTTTAAAGAACGACTAAATACTATTCATTTATTTCCAGACAAAGGTGCATTAAAGGGTTAAAATGGTTAGAATGTGTTTACATCAGTCATTTACACTGCGCGTAGGTATTAGCTCAGTGCGTAGGTATTTACAGTACTGTATAGTGCAGTGACAGGGTTGCCAGGTTGAACATCCTTCACAATCAATCAGGATTTGAAAGCATGAAACAAAAATCAACCATCAAGTCAAATCAAACCCAGGATTAATTCAACAACCTGGCAACCTTGTCCCTCACCTGCTGTCCCGTTCTCTATCCGAGTCCACTCTGTTTTGGGGAGAGGGGAGGGGGGGGGGCTCTCTGGCTAAAATGATCAGATAAAAGGGCTGCAGCTGCCCATGTGCTGTGATCAGTAACGTTCAGTCAGTAACAGAGGAGGCACCGATGAAGAACTGCCGGCGGTAAATGGAACCGAGCGTCTCCCTCACCGCACACCGCCATCACCACCGTCGCACCGAAACTAAAATCAGAAGTCAAGCAGGCTGAAGAATGGAGCGTACCGCCGCCGCGGGGTGGAGCCTGTACACACGCAGCGCCTCCCTTAGCGGGCCACTCCGGACGATTTGAATTTCGGGAGGTGGAGTCCGAACTTGCTCTCCACGCCGGCGAACGTAGCGGCGGCGAGACGGTAGCCCCCGACGTGCTCGGCGTTCACCGGAGGGAGCTCGGAGATCCGAGACTTGGGTGTCGGCTCAGAGCCCGATGGACGACTGGAGAAACAGGAGGAAGGTTTAGGGTTAGAAATTCAATCCCACAATGCATTGCAAAAGTCTCTTGATCATCAAGCACAACCCATTTGGAACCACATTGTAAACTATCTGAAAAAAAGTCATACTGGGGTCTGTTGATGTAATTTCTTATTGTGGCATGCTCTCAATTTGGATACACCCAACTCCCCTGTGCACTCTGGCAACCTCTTTCGGCATGGTATGGTAGGCTGGTGCACCCCTCCTGAATACTACCACAGTTTTAGTCCGTATGAAGGACCACACTAGACTCTTTTGCATTTGAATCCTGGTGGTGAGGTGACTGTATCACAACTCCCACAGCACCGAACCCTTCTGTGCCAGTCAGAGTGCACCCGCTGACCCCTGTCCACCGTCCAAAGCACCTATAACCTTTTGATATGTTTTCTTTTTTGATATTTATATCTGAGATCATGACAGGATCCACTGCTTAGAGCTGCAGTTAATTTGTAACAATGTAATTGTTTTTATTTACAGTAAGTAGGGCTGTCGCGCTAACCGCAATTTTGAAATACCGCGGTATAGACCAGCCAACCGCAGGGCATGCCAAGGAACCGCAACACCGCGATGTTCACGTTTTTTCTTTCTTTTTTTTCTTTTTTTTTTGTTGCAGGGTCCATCTTGTTTTACGCTTACATTCCGGCGTAATAAATGTTAAATAAATTCATAACGAAAATGAGCTAAGAGCGACATTTTCCCGCCACCTGTTTGCATGCGTTGCTGCTGAGTGTCAGGCTTTGTGTTTTAAATGGAAACAATGGCAACATGAATTATAGGCAAGTTTATTAATGATCAAATCGAGTTCACACTCAATAAAATACTTGTAATTTAGACTATATTTAAACAGCCTTGGCGTACTAAAACACTTAATGAGGGTTAATATGGCATTGCAGCCTGCAAATATTCTCTTGCTGGCTTGCTGGAATGATTTAAATGTATTTTTTCGTTGAATAAAAATGTATTTTTAACGAATAATAACTTAAAATGTAGTTTATATTGTTATGTTAATTATACCTACTAAATAGATGGTTAATAGTGGCGCGACAACCAGGCTAGATCTCCTCTGCTCTCTAAAGTCGCATGCAGGTACAGTACACGTGTATTAGTGCAGCGAGCACACACACACACACCATCAGAGAGAGTTTTAGTGCCGTCGGGAACATCGCTACCCCACTCAGATCCTCTCTCAAACCACATCAGGTGAACATGTTGGTTTTTCTAGCGCGCATGATAACGCAGGTTTAAGGTCTTACAGACTTTATTCTATTTTTTTTTTACCATATTTTGATTAGATGTGCATTTAAAATATTTAGCCTAAACACTTTTTTTTCGTTTCACAGTGTGTATCCATCCTAGGCTAGAAGCTAAATTTAAACCTTTTTTTTAATGGAGAAAAGACGTGCATCTTAACGTGTGTTCTTATTGCGCATCCCTGCTCTGTTCTGTAGTTAAGAATAAACACGCATTTGATTTGTCCTAAAGCTGTCTCATCTTTGTCATTATAAAGCAATAATGTACCGAATCATAGCTTAACAATAAAGCTTGTTTATATAGCTCTAAAATCCAGATCAATTAAGTAATTTTTATATGCGATAATATCGCATACCGCGGTGTTGAGCCGCGCTAAATATCGAGAGGGGAAATTCTTTCACCGCGACAGCCCTAACTGTAAGTCCTCGGGTTACGGCGGACTCGACATACGGCGTTTCGTGGTTACGTCGCCATCTCCCATACATTTATTAAGAAAGTCAGAGCGCTATACGAGGAAGACGGCGTTGTATGTGCTCCATGTGAGTGATGTAGGTGTGTCCCGACTTACGGCGAAAATCGCGTTACGTCGTGTCCGTAGGAACGGATCTCCGACGTAAGTCGAGGACCTACTGTATACATTTTCTATTCTTTTTGATATGTTTATTGTTGTTTGTTTTTCTATTCTCCTCCCACTTCTATCTATACCGCTCATATTCTTGCTTATATGTTTCAATGAAATGTCTTCTTCCTCCTAGTATGTTTTAATTAATTATCTTGATGCTGATTAATGTGATGTGTGAATTCTGTACCATTATTTGTACGGTTTTGTGTTGTTTTTATGATTACTTGCTTTTTATGTAAAATGTAAAGCGTCTTTGGGTATCTTGGAAAGTGCTATATTAATAAAATGTATTATTATTATAACGAGCACGCTCCTGATGAGGTTTAATCAGGTTGCACCAAAGGACGATCCACCTAACGACTCCAGGTCCCTCAATCAGACACACGGGGTCACTGTTGCAGCAGCAAGCTGGCAGAACCTGGTGACATGGCCAACTGTATGTGTTGCTCTCTTGGTTAAGCCAGTGTGATCGCTAAAGAGCTGAAGCAGAGACTCGAACCCGAGTCACTCCAGACTCGTGCTGCTTTCGTTCATGTAAAAATTTGAGGGTAAGAATGTAACACATCACTGGTACTCACTGTCCTCCAAAGTCGACGTAGAACCACCTCTGCAGCAGCTCGTAGGTCAACAGGGTCACGGCGAACTGAGGAGACGAGCGGCACACACGAGCTGCAGGGGGTAAAAACACTCAGCGGTCAGTTTGAAGGAATTAATTGAACTGAAAGTATAAACCAAGTTCTGCACAATGTATAACCATCAAGAGCTCGTGCTGTGCTAGAGCCATAACATTAAAACCACCTCCTTGTTTCTACACTCACTGTCCAGCACTTTGTGAAGCACTTTGTAGTTCTACAATTACTGACTGTAGTCCATCTGTTTCTCTGCATGCTTTTTTTAGCCCCCTTTCATGCTGTTCTTCAATGGTCAGGACTGTCCCAGGACCACTACTGGTGGTGTGTTAGTGTGTGTTGTGCTGGTATGAGTGGATCAGACACAGCCGCGCTGATGGAGTTTTTAAACACATCACTGTCACTGCTGGACTGAGAATAGTCCACCAACCAAAAATGTCCAGCCAACAGCGCCTCGTGGGCAGCGTCCTGTGACCCCTGATGAAGGTCTAGAAGATGACCGACTCAAACAGCAGCAATAGATGAGCGATCGTCTCTGACTTCACATCTACAAGGTGGACCGACTAGGTAGGAGTGTCTAATAGAGTGGACAGTGAGTGGACACGGTATTTAAAAACAACAAATAGATGGACTACAGTCAGTAATTGTAGAACTACAAAGTGCTTCTATATGGTAAGTGGAGCTGATAAAATGGACAGTGAGTGTAGAAACAAGGAGGTGGTTTTAATGTTATGGCTGATCGGTGTATATTTTATGTATATTTTACCTCCGGCTCCTTTCCAGAAAGCCCTGAAGCCCTCCTCTCTCCAGATCTTGCGGAAGCAGTCGATAACCCCGTTGTAGGTGGTCTGACCCGCACGAGCCGCCACCTGCAGCCGTGTTTTGATCACGTCGGCAGGGGTGACCAACGAGGCAGCAGGAACTCCTATATGAACAGAGAAAAAACATCCAGTGAGCGGCAGTACTGCCCTTGGAAGTTCCATGTTGATAAAAAAGTTGAGACTGGCTTTAACAGCTGAAGATCACATCTGGTTTCACACGCTTTCACGTGCATTTTACCTCCTGTCCCAACTTTTTCGGAACTAAATCGAATACATTGCATAACAACGTTATTACAAACATGATCTTTTCAGGTTGATCTCATGCGGTGGGACTACAGAGCTGTGGTGCTGCATTTTGGTGAGTGTTTCAGGTGTGTGATGGTTACCTGCGATGGCTCCGGCGGTGAGCAGCTGCAGGGCCCCGAGTCGGCCGTCTTCATCAGCGAACGCGGCTTTAGTGTGAGCGTACACTGGGAAGTAGATGGCTGAGAAGGGGATGTCACGCAGGAAACAAGCCTTTGCACCCTACACACACACACACACACACAAAATACGGCATTAAAAACACAACTGCTCACCCATATCAGAAACTAACACTGTGTGTCTGTGTGTGTGTGTGTGTGTGTGTGGCTGCTAAACAAAGCTCTGTACAGTTTTACAGATGGTGCATGAGGGTGAGGGATCGGCTGATGATAGTTTACATTTACATTTGCAGCATGAAGTGCACAAGCGACAGTTGTGACTAGGGATGTAACGACGCACCACAAGACAGTTAAAAATCGATTCACAAGTGTAACGATTCAAAAGGGTTTACATGTATAATGAATCGATATTCACTTTAATAGCTGGCGCTATTCACCTCGCCTGGTTGACGTCACTACAGGGTTGCCAGGTTTGGAATTTTCCAGCCAAATGTATTTATGTGAGGATACTTTCTTTATTTGTATTCATTTATTTATTTAATGTGGGATTTTTTTTTTTACACAAAAAGGGAAATGTGCAGCATTGTTTTGCATAGTTTGTACCTACCTCAGAAATAAAAGAGAAATAAAAAAAGGAAACTTTGTCAATTTAATTTTGTTTAAAAAATCGGGGAAAAAATCGTATCGTGAACCCAGTATCATGAATCGCATCACATCGTGGGTAGAGTGTATCGTTACATCACTAGTTGTGACAATATACAATCTAAGCAATTGAGGGTTAAGGGTCAACCTGGCAGTAGTAGGGTTTGAAGCGGCAACCCTCTGATTACTAATACAGCACCTTAACCACTAAGCTAAAATTGCTCTGTTAGTTCCTCATAGTTCACATGTTGAATGCATCAGATCTGTTCAGTATGAAGACCTGAGGGACTTTGATAAGGACCAGACATTAGACTGCTGTGCTACCACCCTACAGCCCTCTGTATCTAATTATATTTTGTAAGATTTGGGTACAACGTCTGACTTTGTATTTGTGGCAACATGAATTTGTCAACCAAAGAATAAAAACTCATCGGTGCACTCAGAATTTTCATACTTCAACACATAGTTTTACCTTGTAGAGGCCGAAGAAGCCCAGGTCTCGGATCACACTGAGCGCGCTCACTCTGGGGCCCGTAGTGATCTCTCCAGCGACCTGGAGACGGATCTTCACGATCTCCAAGGGGTTGGTGAAAATCACCTGAGATGCACCAGCCTGAAACACAACACACAGTCAAGGTCATCGTGAAGAATCCAAACTGTCGTCACTTCGGCACCATGCTCAACCAAGTCTGCCAACAACAACGTGTGGACTCTAGGTAGGGCCAAGGATTCAGACTGACACTCAGATTCAGATGGAGATGATGGTTCATTAAGGTACCGTAATATTGATCGACCAATTATAAGAGCTTATCGTGGAACTGTCTGTAAATGTCAGGCTGTGTTTATCAGCCTCGTCCAATCGCCAGGCAGCAATCCAATAAAAGAACACCACATCTCAACCTCATGATGGGCATTTAATTAGTGTGATGCATCAAATGACTTTTGCAACTCAATGCAAGGCTGGTGGCTCAGACATACACTATAGGGCCAAAAGCATTTGGACACCTGACCATAAGCATGCTGGGCATCCCATTACAAAAATAAATGGTTTTAAAATAAAGTGACCTCTATGTGATCTTTTTAGCTACAACAATAGCCACGATTTTGAGAAGGCTTCTCACAAGACTATGAAGTATGCCTTCCCTAAACTATTGCTGCAAAGTTGGAAGCTTAAAGTATAGTTTCCTTTATATAACAGATTTATTACACCAGTTAGCAATTGCTGTAGCTGAAAGCCGTGAATTTAGTCATTAACAGGGTTGTCCATATAGTAAATGTGTTCAGGGAAGTGGTTTCCATGAACCAAAGATGGTTTAGTCCAGAACTATAATCTGTGGGACAGCATGCAGTTGAACGCAGCCTACCAAGGACATAAACTCCAGAGGGAAATTAAGCAGAACTGACAGTATTCATAAGTATTCATGTCCTGGGAAGCCCCTTAGACCCAGTGCAGGTGGTGGGAGACAGGAGGATGTTAGCCAAGCTGGCATCCATGCTGGAGAATGACTCCCACCCCCATGCATGAGACTCTGTCAGCACTGGGCAGCTCCTTCAGCGACAGGCTGCATCACCGGTATCGCAGGTCCTTCCTTCCTGCTGCTGTTAGACTTTACAACCAGCACTGCTCTGGTCAGATCACATATATACACACACACACACTTAAAACTTTTTTTTCCCACTTTTCCCATGTGCAATTTAAGATTGTGCAATCACTTGTAATTGTTATGTATATAATATTGTTTTACACTGTACTGTCTATTTGTCTATTTTTTGTACTGAGTGCCTTGCAATCCCTTCGCTGCTGCAACACTGTAAATTTCCCCACTGTGGGACTAATAAAGGATTATCTTATCTTAAGCATATACAGTAACAATAAGAGTAAATTATATGATGCTCACTCCCACCAGGGGTCTCCCCTCACACCCCTATACTCACACAGCCACCAGCAAGGATCTCAGCAGCAAGAGGGATGGAACCATCTTTATCTGAGAACTTGTCCCTCATAAAGTCGTTCATCTGTGAATAAATACAGACAGGATTCAGTTCTCTCCTTGTTTACATTTCAGGAAACACAGATTTAGTAAGAAAGAAAATAAACAAGTGGGGGTCACTGGTACACATTTGGCACCTTTCCAAAATACCCGTCATTAACAAAACATTATCAAAATCCAAAAATTCAGCCCCTGTTGCTACATTCAAATGTGATAACATTGCTGTAAAGTCCCATCAGTCCATTCATTGTGCTTCGTGGTATGAAGACACCTGAGGCACGGTTTGGATTAATGAGTAGAGTGAGTGAAGTGCTACTGAAACAGCAGTGAAACTTACAGTGAGTTTGATGGCCTTCTCAGGAGCCACTCCAATCAGCTGAGGTACAAGACCTGCAGAACACACACGCACAGGGACAGGAGCACAGACACAAAAATACAAAGACAGAGAGACAAACACAGACGCATGGACATGGGAAGGATTATGGACACAGAAGCAAAGATGTACAGACGGTTACACAGACAGAAGGACAGAATTGCAAAGGCACAGACATAGAAGCACAGACAGAGAGGTACGTACACAACAAAAGGGTCACACATGGAAACACAGGGACACAGGCACAGATACAGAAAAGTGAAGACAGACACAGAAACAAAGGCACAGACAGAAACATGAAGAGAGAGACAAGGAACAGAGGCATGGACACAAAGGGGAACACAGAAACATGGAGAGAAGGACACGGAAACAGAGACAGACACAAAGGGAAAGACAGAGACACAAACATGGAGAGAAAGACACAAGGAACAGAGACATGGACACAAAGGGAAAGACAGGGACACAAACATGGAGAGAGAGACACAAGAAACAGAGACATGGACACAAGGAACAGAGACATGGACACAAAGGGAAAGACAGGGACACAAACATGGAGAGAGAGACACAAGAAACAGAGACATGGACACAAGGAACAGAGACATGGACACAAAGAAGAAGACAGGGGCACAGAAACATGGAGAGAGAGACACAAGGAACAGAGACATGAACACAAAAGGGAAGACAGGGACACAGAAACATGGAGACAGGGACACAAACAGAGGCACGGACACAGAAACAGAGAGAGAGAGAGAGAGAGACACAAAGAACAGAGACATGGACACAAAGGGGAAGACAGGGACACAGAAACATGGAGAGAGAGACACAAGGAACAGAGACATGGACACAAAAAAGAAGACGGGGACACAGAAACATGAAGAGAGAGACACAAGGAACAGAGACATGGACACAAAAAAGAAGACGGGGACACAGAAACATGGACACAAAGGGCAAGACAGGGACACAGAAACAGAGTGAGAGACAAGGAACAGAGACAGACACAAAGGGCAAGACAGGGACACAAACACGGAGAGAGAGAGACACAAGGAACAGAGACATGGACACAAAGGGGAAGACAGGGATACAAACATGGAGAGAGAGACACAAGGACAAAGGCACAGACACAGAAAGATGAAGAGACAGGGACACAAACAGAGGCACGGACACAGAACCATGAAGAGAGGGGAAAAGGAACAGAGGTACAGACAGAAATGTGAACACAGGGACACATTCGTATGCACAGATACAAAAAAACAGAACACACCAGGTCTTTAATCCATTAGAATTCTACACAAGTCCTGCACACAGACATCACTGCATTCCTACAAACAAGCCCTGGTTTTCCTAGTGAGATCTAAACCAAGGACTGACGAGGATCAGGGGGGCGATGCGTACCTCTGTAGAAGCCGAAAAATCCCTCGTAGCGCAGAACTTTCTTGGCGCAGTCGTAGCTGTTCTTGTACATGAGCTCACCAACGAACGAGCCGGTGGAGCGCTGGTTCTGCATTCTCGTCTTCACCAGGTCTATAGGGTACACCGCTGTCGCACCCGTCGCTACACACACAAATCAGAGTCCATGTATAGCAAACGTTCACTCATGGACCTAATATTGTGGAGCACCTGTAGACCTTATTAACCAACCTGAGTGACTTTGACCATGGCATGACTGTAGGTTCCAGACGGGCTTGTTTCAGTCCGTTACAAACCATTTCTGATCTGTGATTTTCCGTAAGCAGTAAGACTAGCTCTGTTTACATGGACACAGAAAGGTTGTCTGCTGTGCCAGTCAATCACTAATAATGCGAGCAGTCTGGAAAGGGTCTTCCCCAAACTTTTGCTACAAAGATGAATGTGTATTATCAATTTAACGCATTTAATTGTATACCCCAAAACCTAAACATTAAAGTGAATTAAGGTGTTTAGATCCGTTCTGCCCTATAGTGTACATACCTGTGTGTGTGTGTGTGTGTCACACCTGCCACCAGGTGAGGGACAGTGGGTGACCATGTCCCACACACACACACACACACACACACACACACACACACACACACACACACACACACACACACACACACAACTGATCGTTTTTACTACCTCATTAATGTAAATATTATAATTTTTATTGTTCTTATTTTGAACTGTTTTTATTAATATTTTATTCTATTTTATATTTTTTGCACATGTAACTGTTCTGTATATTTTTGTTCTTTCTTATTTTTAATATATCCCTGTAACTTGCTTTGGCAATACGAATGTCCTTATTTGTCATGCCAATAAAGCTTCTTTTGAGTTTGAGTTTGAGTTTCGAGTGTGTGTGTGTGTGTGTGTGTGTGTGTGTGTGTGTGTGTGTGTGTGTGAGTGAGTGAGTGAGTGAGTGAGAGAGAGAGAGAGAGAGAGATCTCACCTCCAGCGATGGAGCCCAGGGTGAAACGATAAGCCGACTCAGCAGCTTGCAACCACACAGGACGAGAAGTATCACCGTGCATCTGAGACAGAGAGAGAAAATACTTTAAAAGATGAACCTGTTGTCTTCAAAATATAAATGGAACCTTCTGCGCTTTACCAGGTGTGCAGCATACACACACACACACACACACACACACAGCAGATCTAATTGTGTGGAGTTAAAATCTGCTTCCTTCATGTGAATACAATATATTAAACTGCATGTGAATAAACCGTCTGTACTGCCAGTCAAAATTGTGGGTTGTTTTTAAGGCACACAGCTCAAAGCTGCTTATCATGTGGAAGGTGTAAAGCACGGTAAGCAGTAATTTGTTCCCAGCCTCACTGTGAACCAAGCCAAACGCTCATCATTAGGGATGCATCAATACCATTTTTTCCCAACCGAGTACAAGTACATGCATTTTTGTACTTGCCGATACCGATACCTATTTAGAATACCGTTTTTTTTTTTTTTTACGAAAACAAACGAGAGAAGTGACGAGAAGTTTAATGATACCACGTCCAAAAATGCACGTCAACAAGTAGCGAGTGATCAAAGTGTTTGTGCGCTGATGTGATGAAATCAAGAAGGAAAAATAAATGAATCTGAGTGGATTTGGCAACACGAGCAGCATGGATTGTTCTGTAGTGAGTTGGAGGTTAATAAATATTTTTGCAATGTTGGTGTTTTGTTGTTATGTTTTGTAGAGAACGATCAGGTCAGAAATACTGTAAAACGTGTGTGTGTGCTGATGTATTCTGATATAAACTATATCATCCCCCTGTCCCACCGGTTTACACTCCTCTCCTGCGTTTCCCCTCACACCGTATCCTGCGTTCTCATTGGCTGTTCGACATGTCACTCACTCATGTCGCACATCTCAGATCAGATATCTGACGTGCTAGAAAACTCGATCCGGTCGCCGAGCACCGAGCGAAAATCAGGGCAAAAGTCGTGTAGTGTGAACCGGGCATAACGCAGCGACGTGCACTAGGTACACGGTATCGGATGTTTAGTATCGGAGCCTCGTTTGCGAGTACGAGTACAAGTTAATGAGCGCGGTATCGGGCAAATACCCGACACCAGTATCTGTACTCATGCATCTCTACTCATCATGCTCCAAAAGGTCGCCTCTGCATTAAACGGCAGCAATAAGAATGTCAACCAATCACCCGCACTTTAGGGGACGCCAGAGTGGATAATCGTGTGCATATCTGATTTGATTTGTATTTATCTAGACTTGGGACCGGCACCGAGTGAGCACTGCTGGGTGTACCCACAACGGCTAGGTTTAAGTACCGCCATGCTTTTTGTTTGTTTATTAGGATTTTAACGTCGTGTTTTACACTTTGGTTACATTCATGACAGGAACGGTAGTTACTCATTACACAAGATTATATCGAACACAGTCATGGACAATTTAGTGTCTCCAATTCACCTCACTTGCATGTCTTCGAACTGTGGGAGGAAACCGGAGCACCCGGAGTAAACCCACGCAGACACGGGGAGAACATGCAAACTCCACACAGAAAGGACCCGGACTGCCGACAGTGCTACCCACTTAGCCACCGTGCCGCCCTACCGCCATGCACCCTCAAAACTCAGGCACTGCTGTTTTAAACTTTGTGATCATTAGTTTTCTTTTTTTTTTTTTTTATTCCATGTCTGCACCCCCCCCCCCCCCTCCCCCTCAGACTACTCATATCCAAATCTCCAGCGTCTCCTCTACTACAGCAGACCCCGACCCTGACCCGAGTAGGGCCATACCTAACAGACGCCCGCTCAGACACGTGTGCAATGGCCAACCGCTTCTCTTCACCTGAACGTGTTGGGATCACGCAGGGATTAGTATCATGTACAGCAGCGATTCTCAACTGGTGGGTCGCGACCCAAAAGTGGGTCGCGGACACGTTCCGGGCGGGTCACGGACAGCTTGTAAAAAATAAATACATTAAAAAAAAAATAATAATAATTAATGCTCATCTGATTTTGTACTCGTCTTTTATCTGGAAAAAAAAGAGACAGAGAGAGGCACGCATCAGACGCGCACAGCATTCTCATTGCCATGGTAACCACCATTCGTTTGCCGGTTACCCTTCTCTTTAAATTTGTGATGATGTTCGGAGGCAAGATGGCAAAACGCAAATATAACCCGGAGTATTTGAAATGTGGATTTTCGTTCATTGAGGACAAACACGGACAGAAACCCCAGTGTGTTATTTGTAATGCTCTCACGCTGGCACATGAGAGCATGAAACCATCCAAACTAATGCGACATTTACAAACGAAACATCCCGCATGTAAAGACAAGCCGGTGGAGTTTTTTCAAAGACGACTTCATGAGCTGAAGGTATCACAGAAGTGTCTGACAGCATCTTGCTCCAAACAAGAACATGCACTCCGGGCGTCTTACCTATCTTTGTGAAAGTGGCTTTTCTACCTTGGTCCAGCTCAAGTCAAAGCAGAGAAACAGGTTGAACACTGAGCATGATCTGAGAGTAACTCTGTCTACTGTCACCCCAGACTTTGAAACTCTGATCAGAAGTAAAGTACATGCACAACTGTCTCACTGACTTCCACAAAAGACAGGTTAGGTGAAAGCATCTTGTTTTGTAGCCTTATTTATTTTATGCAGTTTTGATATTTAAATTTATTGTAGTAACTTTTATACATGCGGTTGGCATGGTCCTCCTCAGTTTCTTTAAAAAATTGCTCTTAAATTCACTTTGCATGCATATGTATGTTTAAATGTGTTTTTGAAGGCTATTTTTCAAAAATAAATTAGTTTGGTTTGTATTCTATAAAAGTGGGTCGCGACTTAATGACCATGAGAAAATGTGGGTCCCGGGCTGAGACCAGTTGAGAACCCCTGATGTACAGAGAGTCATGCACTCTCCATTATTCACCATCTCTGAAACACCTCAACCCGCCAGCAGAGGACACTATTGCAGCAACAATAAGGAATCCCTTCGATCATCCCACCCTCAGACACAAACGTACTTTTGAACTTGAGTCGTTGAGAGAGTTAAACCACTGCACCTCCTAAGCTGCCATTATTTAAGCTTCTTGTTTGTGTAACTTGCTGCCTGGGGTCCTTCATTCCTCCTTAAATTAATGGATTATATTTTATGATGTACTTATGTAGCTGTGTCGTAAACAAGGTCTTTACATCAGTATACTTCCGTATGTACAGTGGTGCTTGAAAGTTTGTGAACCCTTTAGAATTTCTATATTTCTGCATAAATATGACCTAAAACATCATCAGATTTTCTCACAAGAGAACCCAGTTAAACAAATGAGACAAAAATATTATACTTGGTCAAATATTTATTGAGGAAAATGATCCAATATTACATATTTGTGATTGGCAAAAGTATGTGAACCTCTAGGATTCGCAGTTAATTTGAAGGTGAAATTAGAGTCGGGTGTTTTCAATCAATGGGACGACAATCAGGTGTGAGTGGGCACCCGGTTTTATTTAAAGAAAAGGGATCTATCAAAGTCTGCTCTTCACAACACATGTTTGTTGATGCTCATCAGGCTGGAAAAGGTTACAAAACCATCTCTAAAGAGTTTGGACTCCACCAATCCACAGTCAGACAGATTGTGTACAAATGGAGGAAATTCAAGACCATCGTTACCCTGCCCAGGAGAGGTCGACCAACAAAGATCACTCCAAGAGTGAGGCGTGTACTAGTCGGCGAGGTCACAAAGGACCCCAGGGTAACTTCTAAGCAACTGAAGGCCTCTCTCACATTGGCTAATGTTAATGTTCATGAGTCCACCATCAGGAGAACACTGAACAACAATGGTGTGCATGGCAGGGTTGCAAGGAGAAAGCCACTGCTCTCCAAAAAGAACATTGCTGCTCGTCTGCAGTTTGCTACAGATCACGTGGACGAGCCAGAAGGCTACTGGAAGAACGTTTTGTGGACGGATGAGACCAAAATAGAACTTTTTGGTTTAAATGAAAAGCGTTATGTTTGGACAAAGGAAAAAACTGCATTCCAGCATAAGAACCCTATCCCATCTGTGAAACATGGTGGTGGTAGTATCATGGTTTGGGCCTGTTTTGCTGCATCTGGGCCAGGACAACTTGCCATCATTTATGGAACAATGAATTCTGAATTATAACAGAGAATTCTAAAGGAAAATGTCAGGACATCTGTCCATGAACTGAATCTCAAGAGAAGGTGGGTCATGCAGCGAGACAACGACCCTAAGCACACAAGTCGTTCTACAAAGAATGGTTAAAGAAGAATAAAGTTCATGTTTTGGAATGGCCAAGTCAAAGTCCTGACCTTAATCCAATCGAAATGTTGTGGAAGGACCTGAAGCGAGCAGTTAATGTGAGGAAACCCACCAACATCCCAGAGTTGAAGCTGTTCTGTACGGAGGAATGGGCTAAAATTCCTCCAAGCCGGTGTGCAGGACTGATCAACAGGTACCGGAAACGTTTAGTTGCAGTTATTGCTGCAAAGGGGGGTCACGCCAGATACTGAAAGCAAAGGTTCACATACTTTTGCCACTCACGAATATGTAATATTGCATCATTTTCCTCAATAAATAAATGACCAAGTAAAATATTTTTGTCTCATTTGTTTAACTGGGTTCTCTTTATCTACTTTTAGGACTTCAGGCACCACTGTAAGTAAAGACTGATTGATTGATATGACAGTCTGACTGGGCAGCTTTACCACACCTGTTTCTGTGCCTCTGCCAGGTGATAGGGCAGAGCTCCTTCCTCCAGCGGAGCTATCCGTTCAATATCAGACAGGTTCAAACGCCTGGAGGAACAGAGAAAGCAAAAACACCATTAGCAACCTGTTTAAAATCCTGAGAATGCAGCAATCCTCTTTTCTCTTGCATAAACTGACAATTAACACTGTGTTCCAGTGCATGATCTTGGTTTTTGGTAGAATGCTTCCAATCAGTCTGGGGAAGGGTCACATCAGCCCACATCGCTACCGCATCCAATCTGTGTGCTCTCTGACAATCTGAAGCTAGGTTCTGATCCATTCAGTTCTTGTCGCATTGTGAATGTAGAAATGTTCTTACTTCCACAATTAATTATCAAGATCCATTCAGGTTTGAATAATGTACACAATTCCACTCATTTGACCCTTCTGAACCACAGAAACGTCTTTTCCACAAGCACAACGGTTTCAAAAATGAAAAGCACCATGCGGCAGCGGTTTGGGCTCTGATGTGAGAGCTGTTGGAGCTGAAACACATTAATTAGTGGCAGTAAGGATCTAATCAAAACCTCGTGAGGAATTGCTCATCTACATCCAAACTGCCACTTTCTATCCACAGACAGCGTAGTGAAACACTGTGTAACAACTGTAACTGGTCAGTAGTCTACTATAGTATAGTCCAGTGTTTCCCAACCTTTTTGAGCCACGGCACATATTTCACATTAGAAGAATCACAAGGCACACCACCAAGAAGTTGTACTGCCCTCTAGTGGAAGAGAATGTAATTGTTCTGCCTGATACTACACACCGCAGTACCAATTTGGTGAAATTGGATAATCTTCCACGGCGGCACATTGGTTGGGAAACACTGGTATAGCCAATGGGTAGTACAGCACTGGTATTAATGTGAAGCACCACCCTGTTAGATACACAGATTCATATGTCTAAACAGAACTTAGGTGCAAGTGCATGAAGGTGCTTCACTTGTTTCTGTTTCTTTTTGTTTACCCAGATTGCTTGGCTATATGGACGCAGAATAAATACGCTAGACATTCACCACATAGGTAGGGGTAAAGTGGAGGGCTCCAAGCCAGGTATTGTTTTGTATTCGAACCTGGGGGTCAAAATCCTAACAGGTGACATTTGCATCAAAAACCTGGTGGATTCGAGTCTTAAACAAAAGCTGGTAAACATGCTAATGTCAAGTTACCCGGTTTGGGAGTGAAGGCCAGCGAGCTGGTACAGGATGTCGATCTCCATAGGAGTGATCTGACCGAATTTATTAGCAGCGTGGACAAACTCCTCTGCAGAGAGACAAGAGAAGGTGGATTAAAGGAAAACTTACTCAACATCATCAAAAGTGATCAATAATAATAATTATACTGAGTGGCTGTTTCCCCAGTTTAATGTCTTGTTCATTTACTCTTTATTTGTATGAATATGAATAGTGGTGCTGATGGACGTACCTTTAGTAAGGAGGGTATCTTTGCGGCTTCCGGCGAGTGTGCTGTAGATCTTGCGGATGAGCTCCATGTTGTTGAGCAGAGAGTTGAAGGCGTTGAAGTACGAGAAGCTCACCATGTGAGAGGTACCGCCACCTGCTGCCTGGAGGAGCAAAACATACTCTTACAGTCTTGTATACTTCATGTGTACACTATATCAGGGGTTTTCAACCTTTTTAGGCATGCGCCCCCCTTCGTGTGCCGAGCACGACTTGCGCCACCCCCCCCGGACAGCCGCTCGCACCCCCTCGGGCAAGTACTCGGGCAACCCCACAGGTTGAAGACCCCTGCACTATATGACCAAAAACACAAGCTGGGGGCTGTTAATATTCAGACTGTGTATGTGGAAATGCCTGGCTTACAATTCTTAGTCCAATTCATCCCAAAAGGCTGAAATGAGGGCTCTAAGCAGCACATTGGAGTTCCTTTACACTAAACCAGTCAAACCCATGTCTTTATAGACCCAACTTAGTTGCACAGAGTACGGCCCTGGTATTTAGTCATTACACACAGAGACTTACCGAGACCAGGTTCTCCTCCACAAACGAAGTCAGCATGTGGTGCCTGATAGTCGACATGATGTCACTGAAGTCTATAGCGGAGATCATCCCAGATTTGGCTTTGTCCTTCTGCGCAAACGCCTGCCGTGCATGTTCCAACTGCAGCTCCTACACATCCACCACAGGAACAACCAGAGAACATCAGAGAGACTAAAACACACACCCTTCACCTACATGTTCCTTCTCTTGTAGATATACTGCACTCGCCCCACCCCGTCCTGGCAGAGGAAAGCCACAGATCATTTGAGGCCCACACTGAGCCGTGCCAGCACCCATAACCTCCCTCCCTCACTCAGTCACACCCAATAGTGTCTTTTTGGACACCAGACCAGGTCAGTAGTATTGCTGAGCTCGAACAATCTGCAGAGGTGCCGCAAGGTGCCCATTTTGCCATTTTTTTGCCAGCATACCAAAGCCAACCACCGCCTGGTTAAAGTCCGTGTTTTGTTTGTTTTCTACCCAATTGTAGCATGACAACAAAAACTACAATGAGAGTTATTGTGAAATTTGTGGTGGGGTTGTGGGCAAGTATTCGGTGTAGAGGGGAGCTGGGTATTGGACTGGGTACCCACAGTGCTGCAGTGTGTCTTTCCCTGAGGAGGATTGGTAGTTTTTCCTCTGGTCTTTTGAATATGGGATTTGGGTGTTTAATTTTGGATGCAAGAAGTGCATCACTGTCTCCACATCACCAGTCATGCCCAGGTCACACCCATGGATATGGATGTGATTTTTAATGTATGTAAAGAAACCTACTACGTTTTGGGCAGAAGTGGCTCTGTGGTTACAATGACTGGACTATTAATCAGAGGGTTGGAGGTTCCAGCCCACCAGCAGGATGTCACAGTTGGACCCTGGAGCAAAACTTGGATTGTGTGCTGGTTTATTATAATGCTAATTTATAACATGAACAACATGCTGTGTGAGTGTACACGTATTAGTGTGTGTATAAATAAGTGTGTGTGTGTGTACAAGTGTGTGATACCTGGAGGAACTGGGTGAACTCCAGGTAACTGAGGCGTTTGGTCCGGTCGTGGCCAAAGTGAAGGCGAATGAACTCACAGTCCCAGTTAAAGGGGATGTGGTGGTGCACCGTCGTCTGGCTAAAGATGTCACGTACATTTTCTGTACACACACACACACACACACACACACACACACACACACACACACTCAGTATGTGAGTACAGAACAAATAAGGCAGTAAAAACTCTCAACAAATTCAAAAACACACAGTTTGCTACAGAACCACTGCGTCGTTACTAGATTATACAGAGTGGAACATAGAACCTGAAATGTTCTAAAGTTCTAGTGCATTTCATATTTGTCTTACATGTTCAGATCAGCACATTAGTAGAAACTGAGCAGTAAAATGATTCAGTTGAGAATCTTTTTACCAAGAACATCAACACATAAAATTGAACAGGGGTATTAAAACTTTTGCACAAGTCTGTCAACACTAGGGATGCAACGATACACTCTACCCACGATGCGATACGATTCACGATACTGGGTGCACGATACGATTTTTTCCCGATTTTTCCCCCTTTCCGCTTTATCTCTGTCTATGCTGAACCCCGCCCTGACCGAGGAGATCGAAGCTAACCCGTATCCCCTGTATCTCCGAAACATGGGCAGCAGCCGGATGCATCTTTGCCACCCGCACATTGATGAGCCTGGCGCCACCTAGCGTTGCATGCGGAGAGACACACCCTAAGGGCACTCTTCCTCATCTCTTGTGCAGGCGCCTCTAATCAGCCGGCAGAGAACGTAATCGCTTTCTGACAGAGAGAGACCCACATCCGGTTCTTTGTCCCGCCTTCCAACTGAGCAACCGGCCAATCGTTGCCCATACAGCCACTCCGCTTCGAACCGGTGAAGCAGAGCAGGATTCGATACCACGTACTCAGAATCCAGCCCTGGTTGCAGCGTGTCTTTTTACCGCTGCGCCACCTGAGCGGCTTCCCGATTTTTAAAACAAAATTAAATTGAAGACAAATTATGACAAAGTTATCTTTTATTATTTCTTGTAAAAAATAAAATATTGTATTTATCTAAATAATGAATGCCCTTTAATTTCTGAGGTAGGTACAAACTATGCCAAATAATGCTTACTGTGTAGAAAAACTGAAATAAAATTTCAAAACAAATCCAACTTTAAATAAATAAATGAATAATACAAATAAAGAAAGTATCCTCACATAAATACATTTGGCTGGAAAATCCCCTACCTGGCAACTTTGTGAAGTGAGGTCAACCAGGCGAGGTGAATAGCCCCAGTGCCCTCTGCTGTTTAAAGCGAATATCGAATCATCCTAAATGAACAACCGATTCGAATCGTGGCACATGTGCACAGATTTTTAACGTGTGGTCTTGTGGTGCATCGGTACATCCCTAGTAAACACACACACACACTTTCATACCGAAGGAAATGTCTCCAGTTCCAGTCTTGTCAAACAGCTGGAAGGCCACAATGAAGAGGGCGTCCGGAACACACAGTATGGACTCGAAGGCCAAAAACTCCTGGAATGAAATGAGTCTTCACATAGAGGAACAGAGAGAAACACAAAACGCAACATTAGAGCAGAAACACTGAACTACGGCTGACAAACATCAGAGAAAAACAACTGGACCGGGCAGCAGAACATCTGCACCACGGAGTGGAGCAAAACGTCTGCAATACAAAAACCACTATTATGTTCCAGTGTCCCAAAAACTTCTCGACCTATAGCAGTGAAACAGATGAGGAACACTGGTCGAGCCCTACAACATTACAACAATCTGTACACAATCTGTGGGACTGTGGTAAGTGCTCAGTAGTCCAGTGGGGCCAGAATTATACCCTCACAACACGTACACATACATACTCCCACACACACACACACACACCAAAGCACATACATACTCATGCACAAACACACTCTTACACTTGTTGAGGTGTATAGGTGTGTGTGTGTGTGTGTGAGTGCGTATTACCCATCCTTAGTAGTATCTGCCACTCCAGCCAGCAGCTGCACAGTTTTGGGGTTGTGGTGAATCTGAGTGTGGAGACCCAAATACTTCTGCACAAAATCAATGGGGCTCATGAAGCGCTCGCCATCCTTATCCTCAACACTGGCATACTGTTGGGAAAAAGAACACACACACACACACACACACACACACACACACACACACACACACCATAAACATGCTAATTGAAACAAATGAAATGGTTTGTGCACTGGTGACTTTAACTGCTAGATCGGGATCAGACTGGCAACTTTTTCCATTGGTGTTGTGTGCGATTGACACACATCATGAACACTGGACCCGATTTATCTCCACCATGCCTTCGATGTTTCAAAAGATGTTTGCGCGAGCATGCTCTGTTACTGTGATGATCAGAATGAGCTTTGGTCGGGATCATAAACAGTGAACCACAAGGTCATTACAAATAAAGATTTTTTACACATTGATGAACCAAAACATTAAAACCACTTCTGGAAAATGTGCATGCTTATGCATATTCTGTATATGAGGGATCTAAAAGATGTTGGCCTGATGACAGTTCCTCATACACTATATTGCCAAAAGTATTCACTCCCCCATCCAAATAATTGAATTCAGGTGTTCCAATCACTTCCGTGGCCACAGGTGTATAAAACCGAGCACCTCGGCATGCAGACTGCTTCTACAAACATTAGTGAAAGAACGGGTCGCTCTCAGGAGCTCAGTGAATTCCAGCGTGGTACCGTGATGCCACCTGTGCAACAAGTCCAGTCATGAAATTTCCTCGCTACTAAATATTTCACAGTCGACTGTCAGTGCTATTATAACAAAGTGGAAGCGATTGGGAACGACAGCAACTCAGCCACCAAGTGATAGCCACATAAAATGACAGATGAGCTCTAGAACAGTGTGTAGAGCTTTATGGAACGGGTTTCCATGGCCGAGCAACTGCATCCAAGCAGCACGCCGCCACTGGACTCTAGAGCGGTGGAGACGTGTTCTCTGGAGTGACGAATCACGCTTCTCCGTCTGGCGACCCGGTGGACGAGTCTGGGTTTGGCGGTTGCCAGGAGAACGGTACCTGTCTGACTGTATTGTGCCGAGTGTAAAGTGTGGTGGAGGGGGGATTATGGTGTGGGGGTGTTTTTCAGGAGTCGGGCTCGGCCCCTTAGTTCCAGTGAAAGGAACTCTTAATGCTTCAGTGTACCAAGAGATTTTGGACAATTTCATGCTCCCAACTTTGTGGGAACAGTTTGGGGATGGCCCCTTCCTGTTCCAACATGACTGCGCACCAGTGCACAAAGCACAAAGTCCATAAAGACGTGGATGAGCCAGTTTGGTGTGGAAGAACTTGACAGGTTGAGTCCTGACCTCAACCTGATGGAACACGTTTGGGATGAATCAGAGCGGAGACTGTGAGCCAGGCCTTCTCGTCCAACATCAGTGTCTGACCTCACAAATGCGCTTCTGGAAGAATGGTCAAAAATTCCCATAAACACACTCCTAAACCTTGTGGAAAGCCTTCCCAGAAGAGTTGAAGCTGTTATAGCGGCAAAGGGTGGGCCGACATCATATGAAACCCTATGGATTAAGAATGGGAGTCACTCTAGTTCATATGCGTGTGAAGGTAGACGAGCGAATACTTTTGGCAATATAGTGTATGTTATGTGCTAAACACAGCACTGATTTGCATAAGGACATAAGGGACTTTGATCAGTATAAGACTGTTATGGTTAGAGGACTGGATTGAGGCGTCTTCCATACAGTAAGGTGTGTCACAGATAGGGGTGGGTTTATAAAATCGATTTTTCGATCTGAATCAATCTTTATTTGAATCGATCTTTTAAATGAGCCCCTTTTTACGGTGTACACGGAAATCTGTTACCCCCTTTAATCTCGCATGACCAGCCACTGTTTTTTCGCGCAACGAGATCTGACCTGCACATCAGTTCAGCACGGCAGAAGCTCAAGTAATGTCTACAGTAGTTCAAACTACACGATTTTTGCTCTGATTTTCGCTTGGCGACGGGTCGGCGTTAGATTTACCGGCTCAATCAATGTGTGAAACAGCGAGGGGAAACACAGGGGAGAGGTTGTAAACAGGTGGTTCAGGGGCGTAATACAGCTTCTATCAGAATACATCAGCGCACACACAAGTTTTACAGTATTTCTGACCTGATCGTTCTCTATAAAACAAAATATTTATTAACCTCCAACTCACTACAGAACAATTCCTGCTGCTCGTGTTGCCAAATCCACTCAGATTCCTTTATTTTCCTCTTTGATTTTACACTTCACATCAGCGCACAAACTTTGATCGCTCGCTACTTGTTGATGTGTATTTTTGGACGTGGTATCATTAAACCCCTCGTCACTTCTCACGTTTGTTTTCATGAAAAAACATAGTTTTGGAGACCAGAAAAGCTCGCCTGCGATTCCAGTTGGTGATAGATGGTGTAGTGTAAAACCCCCCATCGCCGATCAGTCGTGTAGTTTAACTGTACAATGACCCGGCAAATCAGAAAGTTGTGTAGTGAAACTTGGCATAAGCTGTTCAACAGCCAGATGTATGTTATTGTATGTTATGTACATTACATGTACACTGTTGTAGCGTGTCAGACATATAAAATAATAATTAAAAAAATGAATGTTACTGTTTTCTGTTTTGGATTAATTATTTATGTAAACACAAATATTTTTAATAATTAGTTTTGTACAATTATCACATTCGTTCTCTGAACATCTTTACATATTTAAACAAAACCTGTTAATGTAACTCAAATACGCCTAAATGTGTTGAATCGAAATCGAATTGAATCGAATCGGGACCTTGTGAATCGGAATCGAATGGATCCAGGAAATTAGTGGCGATACCCAGCCCTAGTCACAGATCCCATGATGAATCTATAAACCGATGCAGAACTGACTGAGGCAGAGTTGGACTGATGGCCTCAGTCAAAATATTGTCAGAATTGATTCCCAGCCATTGAAATTGACATTTTTACATTTACATTTTTTGTGAGTGTGAGGGTTGCAGATATACGACAGAGCACAACACAGAGCACTAGACACCACTCATACTTATTGAATCGATGTGTTTCAGCTGTAGAAATTCAGTAATGTTTTCCCTTTTTTTTTGTTCTGGTATGGTGGACACACAGTGAGGATATCTTCTCATCTGAAAAATTCTCATCTAACATTCAGGCCTGATTGTACAGCCGCAGGGAGGGCTGCGGGGTTGGAAGGGTCAGGTGAACAGGATTGGGTGACTGAGAGCAACTGGTCAAACCTGACTGTGTCGAAACAGAACTATAAATAAACAGCAAGCGTGACGACCTGGAGTAAAAGTCCACTTTCAGGGTCGAATGATCTATTTTTATTCTCCAATACAAACAGCATGTGAATGGATGACATTTATTACATTTATAGCAGCTTCTGCTGTGATAAAGTCTAAACACAAGCAAGCCATTCCTCTAATCATGCCAGATTATTGAGCTCGAGCCACAGGTCACTTGGAGTCGAGCCACACCATCACCAGGCCTGCAGGCCAATGAAATAGAATCTAATTACCCATATTTACAATACAATTTGTCCTCAGCGTGGGTGGGTGCATGTGTGTATACGTGTGTGGGTCTCTACATTTGCATAAAGAACTTGGAGAGTAGACAGGGCGCGTGTTTCAAATTATTTGTAAGTAACTTAACCGATCTCAGCTGACATCACACAAACACCCAACCCACCTTCCCCTATAACCACATACACTATATGACCAGAAGTATGTGGACACCACTAGGGATGTCCCGATCAAGTTTTTTTGTTCCAGATCCCGATCCCGATCTTTAATTTTGATCCCGATCCGATACCGATTCTCAGATCGATACTTGTATTTTCTAGATATTGTCTAGATAAGAACTAGACAATACTGTTTACACAGTGCACACTTCAAGTACATTACAGTAATTCAAATTAATCCAATGTACATGTTTAACAACTGAATAGCTCTGCAGTGCTGTAGGAAAAGAATTGCCTGCATCCAAACTATCGCTTAATGTTCTTTTACAAAATAAAAGTAAACAAACCTAGTGCAGCATTGTAGTAAAAATGAAGTGAGATAATTACAGTTTTACTTTGAACTTTACATTCAAAGAACATAATTCTGTTTAATGCAGTGATATACTAAACATGAACAAAAATCTCCACTCACAAGTGGTGTAGCAGCTTAACTTGAATATAAAAAAACAAATAAGTTACTTAACAGCATTACAGTAAAACCTGAATACCAAAATAAAATGGAAAGTCACTCTTTTGTTATGAAGGAAAGCCAGTTCTTAAAGTGCTTGTATTGTGACAATGGTTTGATGGACGGGTCTACGCAAAGTGAGTGTGTTTTGACCCTTTGGGGCTTCCATAGTGCATGGGATAGCGTGCTCGGCTCTGGCTGTCCGCTATTCGGAACAGAAGAAGTTAATAAAGTGTTTTGCTCCCGACAGTTTGTGAATATAGCGAGTATTTATTTCTTTATTAAGCGAGTGCATCACTACGACGCTCGGTTACATAACTAAGCCAATCAGAGAGCCTGATACTGAGATGTCGTTCAGTCTTGTAACACGTAAACTGGTAAAAGCTGTACGTTATGGTCCTGAAGTTTTCATACTCGGATTAAAAGTTATTGTTTTGTAAACCGGAGTGATCCTCGACTCACACACCATATAAACAGTAAAATTCTACAGTAATGAACGCAGCTCTGCTCCCACCGCCTCGTGAAACGCTCGCAGTGCAGACGTTACACCGCTGTTGGACAGCGGACATGCTGACGTAAAACAAAAGATCGGGTTATGATCGGCATTAGTAAAGTTGATTTCCGATCAGTTAAAAATGCCTTGATCGGCCCCGATCCCGATCTGTGAGATCGGATCGGGACATCCCTAGACACCACTACTAACTGTAGGTCTGGTGCATTGGGTATATATATATTAAACAAACAATACGTATCCATCCACTTTGCAGCAATAGTTTAGGGAATGCCCTTTCTGTTTCAGAATGATATTGAGCCCTGACCTCAGTTCTATTAAAACCCTTGGATTGAAATGGATTGAGTGAGTAATCATAGATCACGTGCCAGAACTTCTAGACCATCAGGCAAAAAAAATTTTATTGAATGGGCAGAAATTCCCACAGAAACATTCCAAGAAACACATGCAACTCATTGTTGAATATGCAATGATAAAGGGTGCATTTATTTATTTTTTGCCAAAATGTGGACACACCCAATGCACCGTGTGATCACACAGCAAACGAATGATCCAGCATGAGAAACAAAGTCCAAGCAGTGAGCATGAGGGCACCACAAACACAGAGCAGAGCAGAAAACTGGAGCCGTACCTTCTGGAAGATGAGCTTGAGCTCGTTGGGGTCGGCCCTTTTGGTAGACTGAACCTGGGAACAGAAACAGAAATCGTAGCTTTTAGTCGGCCTGTCAGAATATCACATCCAAAAATTACATGCAACTGAAGGTCTGAACAACATGACACGACATTAACGGACTAAATTCAACCAACCTTGTTTTAACAGAACTAAAGCAGCCAACATTTTATTAATATGAATCATACACCAATCAACCATAACATTAAAACCACCTCCTTGTTTCTACGCTCACTGCCATTTTATCAGCCCCACTTACCATACAGAAGCACTTTGTAGTTCTACAATTACTGACTGTAGTCCATCTTTCACAGACAGTCATTTACACATTCAAGACAACTGTGACAGAAAAACAATCCAAGCAACTTAAGAGTCTAGCAGTGGCAACTTGACTTCTGATCACTGGTCCAGTACCTTAACCCCTTCACAAATTTAAAGCAAGCTTTCCAAAAAACCTGCTGGGTCAAAAATACCTCTGGGTGTTCATATAAATAGGGCTAGTCTGACTGCACCTATTTAGAAGTACATAAAACAGCATTCTAGTTTCAAGTTGGGAAAAAAAAAAAAACCATCGCCTAATGCTGAAGGGAAATTTGCCTGGATGGTTAGAAGTAATCCAAACACCACTAAAAACAGATCTGCCATAAATTAGAAGCTGGTGGAACACTAGTGACACTGTACACAGCCAAGCAAGCATTACAGTACATCTCCATGTACTTGGGGGCTGCAGTGCGAAAAATAACCCTCCGTTTTGTCCAAGTGATCAGCTACAAACTCGAGTCCAGCTTTAAGGTGATGGAGCAAGAGCCTCTGTTTTTGTTTAGTGGTTTTCAAAAACCACAATGATGCAAAACTTGCTTAATTTGATTGTGGACAATCGACTCAAGGTCGAGGAGAAAACCGGTCACCTAAAGCTCAAAGCAAATTGGTCCAAGGACCACCAAAAAATTCTCAGAACCCGGTAAAACATGGGCGACACCATCCACAGTCAGGCAGGTTGCTTTTCTTTTATATATTTACACATACATTTACCAGATCCTTTATTCCAACGTTACTTACAACTGCAACTGAACAGAATTCAAGCAAGTGAGAGTTAAGGGCCTTGCTCAAGGGCCCCAATAATGGCAACCTAGATTACTAGTCCATTATCTTGACCTCATATAATCAACAAACTTCAGTCAAGCTTCAGGGCACACCTGGGCATTGTACGGCCTGCGTGCCACATCTGACCCTTTGGCAGTCCCCAGTCGGCCCATGAGGTCTGTGGCAATTAGAAATCAGACGTAAATAATTGTTTTATTTTAAAGGGACTGCTATTTTTTCATTTATTGTTTATTGTTATGTTAAGTTGCAATTTACGTGTGTGCAAGTGTTTCCAGCTTCATCATAATGTGTTGGCAAACAGAACTGAGTGCGATTCATAACTAACTATCTATCTATCAATCTATCTATCAATCTATCTATCAATCTATCTATCTATCTATCTCTTATGAGTTGAGTGTGATTCATAAAGACATGAACTTCTACGTATTTATTTATTTACTGAAGTCAGATGTAAAGCTGTATAAGGATCACAATTTAAATCTAGGTCTTAAATCGTCATTACGGTACTAAACACACCGAGAAATACAATAACTTGAACAATGCAGAGCGTCACATCTGAAGCTTCATTAGCTAAACTGCAAAAACATCAAGGTACTTATTTTATTATGTTTCACATCCAGAACTGGAGCAGTCAAGACCAGCTTTGTGGTTTCCAAAATGAATATCCAATAAGAATAAAAGACCGCAAAACTGCAAATAAGGTCATTAGACAAGCAAAATATCATTAAGATGTCTTAATTGAACAGTTAATTTAAAAACCTGCACATTTTGTTTATTAAATAATGATATAATGTTGATGTTTTTACTCTCGGTGCTTCTTATTTTCATTGCCTGATTGTAACATCTACTCTTGACAGCAACAGCTTATCAGAACTGTACAATTTACTGCGTTTTTATAAAGACATACTATTAATATTTGAGCGTTGGGCTATCAACCAGAAGATTGGCGGTTCAAATCCAGGCTCTGCTATGCAGCAACTGTTGGGTCCTTGAGCAAGGCCCTTAACCCTGTCTGCTCCAGGGGCGCCGTACGATGGCTGACCCTGCGCTCTGACCCCAGCTTCCAAACAAGCTGTGATATGCAAAGAAAGAATTTCATTGTACTGTACATCTGTATATGTATATATGTGACAAATAAAGGATATATCTTATATTATCTTAATTAAGGTCACTCTATTGGTCTGACCCTCCACAACAGTCCCAGTTTCTTATATAGCCTCTTGGAAATGTAATTTAAGGTGTCGAATTTAAGAATAAGAACTTAGTTTCTGTATTGCAGCCTTTATGGGAATGACTTTTTATCACGCAGTTAAACCATTAACCTCTATAACCTTCAACACATTCAGTACCAGGAACACTTGCACTACAAGGGCACTTGGATACCCTACACACACCTTATACCCTACAGGTAAACCTGGTAAATACCTACACACATCCTAATACAATCATGTATTCATATTTATGTAGAATTACTGAATCCAGACTGAAAAACACACATTATTAAACAGTACAGATTATTATATTAATGCACTAATATAAACACAGCTCAGATCTCAGCATTCAGTCCACACCAATAAACACAAGCAACACTGGATCATCATCTAAACAAAATTTTAACTAAATACATTTTAACAGAGTGTAAATCAACAGCACAGATTCTGCATCTATAACTGATGTACTGTTAGCATTAGCAACAAGCTAACCACATAGCACAGCAGAAACAACCCGCGCTAACAGGCTAGCCGGGGCAAAACCGAAGCCACACAGAGCAGCAGTCGGACTCTGAACCCCTGTCTGACTATAATAAACCCACTGCAACCATGAAATCATTAACAAGCCGCCATTACAAAGTCATTAATGAAAGATAAACGGCTGTGTGTAAAGCCGGAGTCACCTTGGCCGCCATGCTGCTCCTGACGTCACTCAAACTCAGCCGACTGACTGACTGCGTCCAGTTCAACAGCTAACAGCTAACAGGTTCCCTCCCAAATAACCCCTGCACCCTTCCTCACACACCGAACTACCACTGAAACCCTCCCGAATAACCCCTGCACCCTTCCTCACGCACCGAACTACCACTGAAACCCTCCCGAATAACCCCTGCACCCTTCCTCACACACCGAACTACCACTGAAACCCTCCCAAATAACCCCTGCACCCTTCCTCACACACCGAACTACCACTGAAACCCTCCCGAATAACCCCTGCACCCTTCCTCACGCACCGAACTACCACTGAAACCCTCCCAAATAACCCCTGCACCCTTCCTCACACACCGAACTACCACTGAAACCCTCCCAAATAACCCCTGCACCCTTCCTCACACACCGAACTACCACTGAAACCCTCCCGAATAACCCCTGCACCCTTCCTCACACACCGAACTACCACTGAAACCCTCCCGAATAACCCCTGCACCCTTCCTCACACACCGAACTACCACTGAAACCCTCCCGAATAACCCCTGCACCCTTCCTCACACACCGAACTACCACTGAAACCCTCCCGAATAACCCCTGCACCCTTCCTCACGCACCGAACTACCACTGAAACCCTCCCGAATAACCCCTGCACCCTTCCTCACACACCGAACTACCACTGAAACCCTCCCGAATAACCCCTGCACCCTTCCTCACACACCGAACTACCACTGAAACCCTCCCGAATAACCCCTGCACCCTTCCTCACACACCGAACTACCACTGAAACCCTCCCGAATAACCCCTGCACCCTTCCTCACACACCGAACTACCACTGAAACCCTCCCGAATAACCCCTGCACCCTTCCTCACACACCGAACTACCACTGAAACCCTCCCGAATAACCCCTGCACCCTTCCTCACACACCGAACTACCACTGAAACCCTCCCGAATCAACCCTGCACCCTCCCTAGCACATCAAATTACCACTGAAACCCTTTCAAATGAACCCTGCACCGTTCCTAGGACACCAAATTACCACATTAACCCTCCTAAACAAACCCTGCGCCCTCTCTAGGGCACCAAATTACCACAAAAAACCCTCCCAAATACACCTAGCACCCTACCCTGTTTATGTTACCCCAGGAACTATCCCAAATACACCCTGTACTCTTGCTAGTGGACCAAATCACCACATTAACCCTGCCAAGTAAACCTTGCACCCTATTTTATGCACCAAATGACTTCAGGTGCCCTCCCAAATACACCCTGCTCCCTACCTAGTCTACTATGTTACCACAGGAAATCTCTAAAAACACCTTGCACCCTACCCAGTTGATTATGTTACCACAGAAATTTTCCTAAATACACCCTGCACCCACCTAGTGCACCAAATTACTACAGGAACCCTCCCAACGACACCTTGCACCCCACCAAGTCCACTACAATACAAAAGGAACCCTTCCAAATACATCCAAACGTATAAATAAGTAAGTGAATATCCTACAGTGCATAATGGTTCATCTCTTCCTGTAGCAAACAATGCATGTCTCTAGTTGACCATATGATCTTGATGAAAACAGGATTCCTCGGACTAATTGGCCTCCCGTCGCTCCTATGTCCAGTTCCGATACCTGTGTGCCTATTGTAGGTGGTTTTGATGGTGGACAGGAGTTAGCATGGGTACTTTAGGTACTCACCTCGACTGCCTGTGACACCGCTTGCTGTTTGGGAGATACTTTAACCCATTGGTCAAGCCATAACAATCTGGTCCTTATCAAAGTCCCCCAGGTCTTTATGTTGACCAGATCTGCTTCATTCACAATGTAAACTTAGAGGAACTACCAACAGCCCAACATACAATAGTTCCCTCACCTACACATGCAATGTGCAATGGAATAGGCATTGCAGTGGGCATTTTTGGGGGTGGTTTTAATGTTCTGGCTTATCAGTGTAACCGATTTAGAATTTTGACATCAGTGCATTGTACTGTAGTAAACCCTATCAAGAAAATAAGAAACGTAGAAGTGTAAAAAGCAGTTTATTGGATTTGTTCTCACCGGGAAAAGAAAATGCACTCAAACAAAATCCAACGTAAACACACGAACTGATGCATCCAATCCCAAACTGGGATTTTCACCACGTCTGATCAAATAAAAAAGACGGAAACATTCCCACACGTCCTCTCTCATTCATTTCTATCTACAGATTATTTACAGAGTGTACAATAGTCTAGGAGGTGACAGTGAGAGCGTCCTGAGAGCAGAAGAATCCACACTGAATCCACACTCAAAGTCCTTCATATCAGTTCAGGTTCTTCACTGAACTCTGTACTTGTAGAACCAGCAGAGACCCTTGGTGAAGTTCCAGCCCATCGTGATGGAGAGAACGTAGAGAAGTCCGAGTACAGCAAACGGGTACAACAGAACCACTGTGTTCTTCAGAAACGGAAGTGCTGAAACAGAACATCAAGGAGATGGAGTTAGCATCACATAAAATACACCAGTCAGTCTTAAAATCGCTAATCAGACTGTGGACTACAACATTTCTGATGGACCCACAGAACTTCCTAGAACTTTCTCACCTGGAAATTCTAACTAGGACAATTTAAACGGTGTCGAACACCAGTAATGGATCAGAACCGGGATTACATGAAGTTACTGATGGAACAATACATTCCACACTCTATCAGAGAAAGTAAATGTAAAGTCATCTGTCCATGAGGTTTGTTTGTTTATCAGGATTTTAACGTCATGTTTTACACTTCGGTTACATTCATCACAGGAACGGTAGTTACTCATTACACACAAGGTTCATCAGTTCACAAGGTTATATCGAACACAGTCATGGACAATTTAGTGTCTCTAATTCACCTCACTTGCATGTCTTTGGACTGTGGGAGGAAACTGGAGCACCCAGAGGAAACTTTGGTAAAAGGGTGGTGAGTAACAAGCCCCTTCTCAAAAGGTCAACAAAGCACAAAGGTCCAGGAACAGCATCCTTTAATGAGACCAACGTGGAGATGTTTGATGATACACAACAAACATGTCCTGTTACTAAACACCCCAAACCAGCTGTCAGGCATAATGAGACAACAATGAACTTCACATTATACTGGTGGAGTTTGATTCACAAGCTGGTTCTACAGGTTACTGAACTGTACGGTGTTGTAGGGTCTTATTTGTCCTACCAGGTTTCATTCTGAAAAACTGAGCACATTATAAAATCTGACGTGGTTATGGTTGTTATCTGAGGTTATTAGTTTGCACAACAGGCAACATGAACACGTTCCCGAATCAGCCGGCTCTTTCACTTCTGGTGCTCTTATCCCAGCGATGGTGTTTTTCCTCTTGGTTGTCGAAAGCATTTTGGTGCCTCTACTTTTAATCCGAGCCTGCTGGACCTTGTAAAGAGCCGAATGTCTCTGTCTAAACCAGCAAAACACTGATGGATAGACTTTCCTTAGCTGGATCTCCTCTCTGAGGGACGTTTTTTGATTAAGAACTAAAATGACAACTGTGGGATCTGGAGCCAAAGCATAGTCGTGGTCCACAAGGATGGTTAGGGCAGTGGTAGCTTAGTGGTTAAGATACTGGACTAGTAATCATAAGGTTGCTTCACCACCACTGTTGGGCCCCTGAATTAACCCTGAATTGCTCAAAGCTGTATTCAGTCATAACTGTAAGTCGCTTTGGATAAAAACATCTGCTAAATGCTGAAAATGTAAAAGTAATGTAAATATTTTCAGCCTCATCGTTAGGGCTGGGCGGTATATCGCGGATATCGATATATTCGATTTGACTTTTTACACGATGTTGAAAATGGCCATATTCGATATATCGAGTATGTCTAGGACACACAGGTTACTGTTTGAGAACGTTTAAAACAGAACACAAAGGCGCTGTTCAGCACGCTGCACACACACGCAAACTGAATCGCTGTCCGAAACGACTCTTTTCAAACGAATCATTCATTGGAATCGAGTCAGGGAGCTGTGCTCTTATCTATGTTAAAGATTCATTCGTTCTGCTCACACAAACAAATCAGAGATTAATTCGTGGTTCAAGCCTTAAAAACAGATGTATGAACCAATCAGGGCTTCCGAATTCAGATTCTGGGTGGAATTTCAATCTCTCTCTTGATTGGTTGTTGAGGCATGAGTGACAGTTTAGTGAACGAGAGAGAATAATTGATCTAAGGTGGTTTTCAGTTTTTAGTTAGGTGGACAAACACAGTTGGAAATGGATTTATATATTCTGGAAATAATCTGGAAACATATAAGGTGGCCTTCAGGTAAGCAGTGGTTATGATTTCATGCTGCCGTGTGGTTGATCTGGGTCACTATGCTGTTGGTTAACGTTTCATTTTGCAATGATAGCAAAGCATTATTAGATATTCAACTTTCTTGGTATTTTTTTATGCTCATTTATTTGAAGTAAAATAGACAGTATAAATGTGATTGTGAGATTCTGCTGGTTTGTTTGATATAAATATTGTCAATATGAATACAAATACAGCCTTATAATAATACAAAATATAAACACTGTAAATTAGTCAGAATTTATCAGAACTACAATGTTTTGTGTTTTTAAGATAACTTATCAACACTATAAGCTAAAATATGGGCAGTGGCCTGCCATTGTACTTTACGTTTACATTATATCATATCGTATCGTATATCACCACTTCTCAAGAGCATATCGAGATATGAGTTTTTTAGTCATATCGCCCAGCCCTACTCATCGTCCGGAGTGTCGTCCTCCACTGGCTGCTCCCTCATCTCTCAAACCCCAGATCTTAAGAATGGAATGGAGGAATTGTCCCTCTCTACGCCATCCAGTCTCTAACCCTGTCTTATGAGCAGCCTTTATTTTGAAACGCCAGCTACAGACTTTAAAGTCCATGCTTCGGATAGCGATGTTCCACTTTGGCCTTGTTTCCGCGTTAGGAGTAAATGTGAAGTCTAGATGCAGTGGCACACAGCAACGTTTAGCTGCGGCACCATGAGCTCGCTGAAACTTCTTTCTCTATACAAAAATCTCAGATACATTATAACTAAGGTCCTCCGTAATTCACGACTTTGAAAATCTCATCACGGACCATGAAATTTGCCTTTTCCTGTATAATATGCAATTTGCAGTGAAATTAAAAGTGTAAGGTTTGTGTCTAGTGGTTTAACATTTTTAATTCGTGTAGCGTTCAAGTGCCTCATGTTTACTGGGTAATTTGTACTATGAGGTGTCCTAGCAATCCTACAGCAATTCAGTTAGTAATCACTTAGTCAAAATGTCCAAGATTTCGAAGTGTAAAATGTAAAGCTAAAAACACGACTCGGGTAACTGAGTTTGGAAAACTAATAACCAATTCTGTGGACGCAGAAAAGAGGGAGGGGGGTCAAAACATGGCTTTGAGACAGAACATGAAGCCTTGAACCGTTGCTGGATGTTCTAGGTTTACATTCAACTATTAAGGTAGCTGTGCTGTGTATCGTAGCTTCTATTTATTCTATCAATCAATTTACTGTTAATACAAAATGACACTCACCGCTGTAGCCGAGGAAGGTGATGTAGACGTAGTATCCGATGGAGATCAGCCACAGGGTGTTTCCAACGAAATAGCCCACGAACCAGTCAGAGTTAATCACCACCAGGTCTGCACACACACACGGACACATATTACATAATTACAGTGTACACAAAGTTAACCTGCAGTCGCTGAGGATTCCTCACGGTTTTCTTCGTTGGCCGTGCATTCAGACCGCTGCTGTGGTCATTTTAAGGCGGCACAGACCAGTAAATACCTGTAGCCAAAAAGTACCAAGTCTAAAAGATGCCAAAACAGTTGCAAACTCAATAACCAGAGACCAGAGGTGTGAGGGGATGACAGCCCCAGTCTTAACATTCTACACTTGCACCATACAACTGCTTACTGGGACTTGTTTATTTGTTTGTTTATTAGGATTTTAACGTCATGTTTTACACTTTGGTTACATCCATGACAGGAACGGTAGTTACTCATCACACAAGATTCATCAGTTCACAAGTTTAATAACAAACACAGTCATGGACAATTTAGTATCTCCAGTTCACCTCACTTGCACGTCTTTGGACTGTGGGAGGAAACCGGAGCACCAGGAGGAAACCCACACGGACACGGGGAGAACATGCAAACACCACAAAGAAAGGACCCGGACCGCCCCACCTGGGGATCGAACCCAGGACCTTCTTGTTGTGATGTGACACTGCTACCCACTTAGCCACCGTGCCGCCTGCTAATTTGCATTGTGGGTCTTGTGTGGTTGCCTTTTGCTTTGCCGCATGCTTGTGTGGATGCAGGGTAAGGCTGGCAGAGGGCGCCACTCTCAAGATCTTGGAAGCCTGTAAGATCCAGAAGGGAATGAAGATACTGTATATGTGTGTGATGAAGACTCACGGTTGATGAAGAAGAGCTGCAGGAAGTGTAAGATGACCAGCAGAGGGTAGAAAGCGTTCAGATGAACATCAAAAGCGTAGCCCCATTCCACATCGTATTCTCTACTGGTATGTTTTATCAGGTATTTGTTACTGATGATCCTGCAAGCATAAATACACAAATCAGATCATCAGAGCCACCAGAAATACTGGCACCCATTCATTTTATATTCAGCTCCGAGTCTTCTCCTATAATGCTTAATTTAACTGGAAAACACATGGCAAGGGATCCAAGACTGGGGTCCATGTGCGTGGGCTCTCCTCCTCAGCTCATCCTACAGGTTTTCTATAGGGTTAAGGTCAGAGAAATCCTCCGATTTCTGTCCAGCAGGAAGATCAAACCACAGCCCAGTTTAGGCTTTCTGGCCTCCTCTCTACTTAGGCAGCTGCCTACAGACCCACTGTGTATCCTAACAAGTTGTCCAGCCCTACGTTACAGGTCCACCACTATGTTTCACAGTGGGGACGCCATGTCTTTGTTTCTGGTGTTTGTGGTCAAAAAGGTCTCATTTGACCACAGAACACGGTCCTTCTGAGCTTTATTTTGTTGGTTCTTGACAGGAAAGGCTTTCTTCTAACAACAACTGTCTGTATCTGAGGGAGGAAATGTCGACAGGGTTGTCTGCACACGATAGTTTGCGCCTCTCCTCATCCAATTCCCAAGTTTTGATCTTTGGTGATTGTTTGGACACTCGACCCATCCTCCTCAGTTTGTGGGCAGTCTCTAGAGACACGCGTCCTCAACCAGGCAGATTTCTCCAGTTGCTCCAACCTTCCCCATTAATTTTCTGAAAAAAATGTTCTTTTCCTGACATTGTATATAAATGTTGGCACAAATTTGAAAGCTGCTTACTCTATACAATGTTAAAATTTCCCTTTACAAATTAGGAGCCCCACCCAAACCATTAAAATGTGCCCCAGACCTTTGTTCCACCTCCACCAAACTTCACAGGTGGGGTGTGTTCTCTCGGCATGGCAAACCTAGATTTATCAACAGGACTGCAAGTGCTACCAGAGCCAGTCACTGGGATTTGTCACTGAACTGTGTTGTGCCCATTTTGCAAAAGAATCTATGTAATAATGTAGCAATGTCTCTTTATTTACTAACATACACACAGAGAACCTCAGACCTACATGCACATGCAGACTCACCACATGAGGGTGGAGATGAGCAGGCCGACACCGATGCAGTCGATGAAGACGACCCAGAGTAAGAGCTTTAACGTCTCCACGAAACCCATATCCAACACCAAGCCAAATCCTACTGTAGATACTGCAGAGAAACAGCACGGCACACAGGTCAATAATAATCTAAACATTCAATTACCCAATCATTCAATCATCTAATAATCCAATCATCCAATCATTTAATCATCTAATCATACAATCATCTAATAATCAAATAATTCAATTATACACTCATTCAACCATCTAATAATGTAATTACCCAATCATTCAATCATCTAATCATTCAATCATCTAAACATTTAATAATCCAATAATCCAATCATCCAATGATTTAATCATCTAATCATACAATCATCTAATCATACAATCATCTAAACATTCAATCATCTAATAATCCAATCATCCAATCATCTAATCATACAATCATCTAATAATCAAATAAATTATTCATCTAATCATACACTCATTCAATCATCTAATAATCAAATAATTCAATTATCCAATCATTCAATCATCTAATCATTCAATCATCTAATCATTCAATCATCTAATAATCTAAACATTCAATTATACACTCATTCAACCATCTAATAATCTAATAATTTAATTATCCAATCATTTAATCATCTAATCATTCAATCATCTAATAATCTAAACATTCAATCATCTAATAATCTAATCATTCAATTATCCAATCATTTAATCATCTAATCATTCAATCATCTAATAATCAAATAATTCAATTATACACTCATTCAACCATCTAATAATCTAATAATTTAATTATCCAATCATTTAATCATACATTCAATCATCTAAACATTCAATCATCTAATAATCCAATCATTCATTCATCTAAACATTCAATCATCTAATAATCCAATCATTCAATCATCTAAACATTCAATCATCTAATAATCTAATCATTCAATTATCTAATCATTTAATCGTCTAATCATTCAATCATCTAATCATGTAATCATCTAATCATACATTCAATCATCTAATAATTTAATAATTCCATTATCCAATCATTCAATCATCTAATCATTCAATCATCTAATCATACATTCAATCATCTAATAATTTAATAATTCCATTATCCAATCATTCAATCATCTAATCATTCAATCATCTAATAATCTAAACATTCAATTATCCAATCATTTAATCATCTAATCATACAATCATCTAATAATCAAATGAATAATTCATCTAATCATACACTCATTCAATCATCTAAACATTTAATCATGTAATCAATCAATCATCTAATAATCCACTCACTTAATCATCTAATCATACATTCAATCATCTAATAATTCAATCATCTAATAATTCAATCATCTAATAATTCAATCATCTAATCATCCAATCAGTCAATCATCTGATCATCCAGATCCACTCATCCTCTAATCTAATCATGCAATCATCTAACAATGCATTTATTCTGATGTAGTCATTCAATCACAATCATCTAATAATCCACTCACTCAATAATCTAAACATGCATTCAATCATCTAATCACTCAATCATCTAATAATCGAATAATTAATTAATCTAATCATGCACTCATTCAATCATCTAATAATCTAATCATTCAATCATCTAATCATTCAATCATCTAATCATTCAGAACATCCACTCATCCTCTAATCTAATCATGCAATCATCTAACAATGCATTCATTCAATGATATAATCATCCAATCACTCAATCATCTAATCATTCAATCATCCAATTTATTGGATAATTATTCGATCATCTAATCATCTAATTATCTAATCATATAATCATTCAACCATCTGATAATCCAATCAATCATCTAATAATCCAATCATCTAATTATCTAAGCATTCAATAATCTATCAACAAATTAGTCATTTACTCATCTAAATATTCGATCATCTGATGATCTAATTAATTGTCCACTCATTTAATCATCACATTTATCATCCGAGAAGGCCTCACTCACAATCCACATTCCAAAAAGCTGAACTTATTACTCAGGAGGGACGTCCACATATTTCTGGTCATATTGTGCCTGTGTGTAAGTGTGTACTGACCACAGAGCCAGATGCTGAGCAGCACCAGGAAGGCCGGGTCATCTCGAGCCCACTGGTCTTTGGTCTGTTTGCGGTAGTGGAAGTTTCGGTAGACCTTCTGTGGTGAGGTGAACAGGTAGAGCATCTGCCACATGGCAAACTCAAAGTCCATCTGTCTGAAGTGCAGCAGGCGCCGCAGGTACTTGTAGCGCTTGGCGCCGGCCGTGTGGCGCGCGGCATCGCGGGCACTCAGGCTGCCGTTGGTCTGCTTCTGAGGGGAGTACGCCGTGGTCGGCAGCATGCTGACACACAACGGGAAAACGGGTTAGTACACAAAATAAAACACGACAGAATAGAAACAACATGGCCAAAAGTTTATGGACGCCTGAACCTAAAAATTTCCAAACCAACATGGATGAACAAATGAACCATGATGTGGAAATCAAGTCAGCCACAACAGCTTGGGCAATGACGCCTGGCTCATGGTTGGCATTCGAATCCATCCCATAGATGTTGGATGGTGTTGAGATTAAGGCTCTGTGCAGGCTAGTCAAGTTGTTCCATACCAAACTCACCAAGACGTTTCTTTTCTGCCCATGCTAAACCATAGCAATCCCTAAACACTGGCACAAATCTGGAAGCTCCTAAGTCTCCAAAACATTAAAATTTCCCTTCACAAATTAGGTGCCCCACCCAAACCATCAAAACAAGCCCAAGACCATGTTTCCTCCTCCACCAAACTTCACAGCTGGTCGTGTTATCCTGGCATGCACCAAAGCTAGATTTATCAATCAAAAAAAAAGCTGCCACGCCCTTTATTCGAGCTGCCGCTTGGCATGGCCCATGGTGATCTTAGGCTTGTACACTGCTGCTTAGCCATGAAAACCTGATCCACAAAGCTCCTTGTGAACAGTTCATGAGCTGACATTGCTTTTACAGGCACTGACTATTTATTTTACCCAAATGTAACTTCTTACACTGATACAGACCCCCCACACACACACACACGCACACACGCACACTTAGCTGCTTCTTTTCACTTGCTAGAAACAAAGTCTAAGAGTATCACAGCTCTCCTTGGTCAGCACAGCGGTAGTACAAGCAGCAAGAAAATTACAACAGGGGAACTGGCAATGACTAAACTCGGAGAAATATAAAGGGGTAAAAAATCTGGGATCTATTTCAGTCAGAACAATACAATTACATAGACTGTAACCACTATCTGGTTAGAACAGTCATTGATTATTTTAAACACTATCTTCATTACAGATCCATTTTGTGGTTATACAATTACTGAATGTTGCTCATTTGTTGCAGAGTACAGTTCCTTTACCTCATTGATCAATAAAACGGGACGCAGATGATTTTGAACGGTGAAAAATTGACAACACTGCAATCACACTGACATGATAATAATGTTGTAGTGTGTGTTAGTTCTGTTAGAGTGTAGCAGGTGCAGCAGTGTTGTTGGGATTAGAAAATCCTGTTTAAATGTACAGTCCTCTTTATAAGGATTTGTTTGTTTATCAGGATTTTAACGTTGTGTTTTACACTTTGGTTACATTCATGACAGGAACGGTAGTTACTCATTACACAAGATTCATCAGTTCACAAGTTTAATGTCAAACACAATCATGGACAATCTAGTATCCAGTTCACCTCACTTGCTTGTATTTGGACTGTGGGAGGAAACCGGAGCTCCTGGAGGAAACCCACGCAGACATGGGGAGAACATGCAAACTCCACACAGAAAGGACCCGGACCGCCCCGCCTGGGGATCGAACCCAGGACCTTCTTGCTGTGAGGCGACAGCGCTACCCACTGAGCCACCGTGCCGCCCGGGATCTCTTTGACAATTTTATACACTACAACTTTCTTACAGACGAATTTTGCGGGTATACAATTACTGAATGTAGCTCATTTTACCATCACCCCGGACTGCTATAATTATTTATCATTTGCACCTGCACTTTACACAACCGTCATACATATATATACAGGTCCTTCTAAAAAAATTAGCATATTGTGATAAAGTTCATTATTTTCCATAATGTAATGATAAAAATTAAACTTTCATATATTTTAGATTCATTGCACACCAACTGAAATATTTCAGGTCTTTTATTGTTTTAATACTGATGATTTTGGCATACAGCTCATGAAAACCCAAAATTCCTATCTCAAAAAATTAGCATATTTCATCCGACCAATAAAAGAAAAGTGTTTTTAATACAAAAAAAGTCAACCTTCAAATAATTATGTTCAGTTATGAACTCAATACTTGGTCGGGAATCCTTTTGCAGAAATGACTGCTTCAATGCGGCGTGGCATGGAGGCAATCAGCCTGTGGCACTGCTGAGGTGTTATGGAGGCCCAGGATGCTTCGATAGCGGCCTTCAGCTCATCCAGAGTGTTGGGTCTTGTGTCTCTCAACTTTCTCTTCACAATATCCCACAGATTCTCTATGGGGTTCAGGTCAGGAGAGTTGGCAGGCCAATTGAGCACAGTAATACCATGGTCAGTAAACCATTCACCAGTGGTTTTGGCACTGTGAGCAGGTGCCAGGTCGTGCTGAAAAATGAAATCTTCATCTCCATAAAGCTTTTCAGCAGATGGAAGCATGAAGTGCTCCAAAATCTCCTGATAGCTAGCTGCATTGACCCTGCCCTTGATAAAACACAGTGGACCAACACCAGCAGCTGACATGGCACCTCAGACCATCACTGACTGTGGGTACTTGACACTGGAATTCAGGCATTTTGGCATTTCCTTCTCCCCAGTCTTCCTCCAGACTCTGGCACCTTGATTTCCGAAAACAGTACTTTGGACCACTGAGCAACAGTCCAGTGCTGCTTCTCTGTAGCCCAGGTCAGGCGCTTCTGCCGCTGTTTCTGGTTCAAAAGTGGCTTGACCTGGGGAATGCGGCACCTGTAGCCCATTTCCTGCACACGCCTGTGCACGGTGGCTCTGGATGTTTCTACTCCAGACTCAGTCCACTGCTTCCGCAGGTCCCCCAAGGTCTGGAATCGGCCCTTCTCCACAATCTTCCTCAGGGTCCGGTCACCTCTTCTCGTTGTGCAGCGTTTTCTGCCACACTTTTTCCTTCCCACAGACTTCCCACTGAGGTGCCTTGATACAGCACTCTGGGAACAGCCTATTCGTTCAGAAATTTCTTTCTGTGTCTTACCCTCTTGCTTGAGGGTGTCAATGATGGCCTTCTGGACAGCAGTCAGGTCGGCAGTCTTACCCATGAATGCAGTTTTGAGTAATGACCCAGTTTTTAAAAGCCTCAGGAATCTTTTGCAGGTGTTTAGAGTTAATTCGTTGATTCAGATGATTAGGTTAATAGCTCGTTTAGAGAACCTTTTCATGATATGCTAATTTTTTGAGATAGGAATTTTGGGTTTTCATGAGCTGTATGCCAAAATCATCAGTATTAAAACAATAAAAGACCTGAAATATTTCAGTTGGTGTGCAATGAATCTAAAATATATGAAAGTTTAATTTTTATCATTACATTATGGAAAATAATGAACTTTATCACAATATGCTAATTTTTTGAGAAGGACCTGTATGTATAGTTATAGTTATTTTTCACCATCCTTATATAGTTATAGTTACAGTTTATTTACACATCTTTTATTACTAATACTGCTATTATTATAATATATACCTAACCAATCTTTATTACTATTACTGTTATTACTGTAATACATACTTATTTTTATTCATATGCTTATTGTTATTATTGCTATTATGTATATAGTACTATGCACATAGATATAATTCCATATATGTAAACAGCTATAGTTATAACTTTATATTCATATTAATTATAGATATATGTTACTGATATTCTCTGTTTTTTTCACAATGCTACTATTTGCACTTCTGGTAGATGCTAATCTTCGTTGCCTTGTACCTGTACTGAGCAATGACAAGGTTGACTCTGTCTGTCTGTCTGTCCGTCCATCCATCCTTCAATCCTCTATCTGTAACTACATACACTTTGTCACCCCCTTTACCCCACTGAACAATGAAAAGGGATTCAGGTGATTTTGGATAATTCACAACAATGCAATGATACTAACATTTTAATACCATGTAGCAGGTGCAGCATGATTGTTGGGATTAGTAAATCCTATTTAAACACACTGTCCACTCTACACATGTAAGTGTAAAGTGTAAGAGACAAAGTGTACGTTTATCTTACTCTAGTCTTTATCAGCCGACAATGGCGCTGTTCTTTTCCCAGCATTTACAGTGAAGGGGTTTAAAAATCCCAACAACACTGCTATGCTAAAACAGGGGGTTTCTTTTGTCTGATTAATTATGTGATTTATGGGTGTAACAAATGGGATTTGTCCCCCCCCCTCTTTTTCCCCAATTTTTATCCCCAGTCTAGTCGTGTCCAATTACCCTGATTGCGTCCTCTATACTGATTCGACCCTTCACCGCTGACTGAGGACACCTCTCAACTGACCTACACCCCCTCCGGCACGTACAGTCAGTACAGACTGCATTTTCCACCCGCACGAGTCGAGTTCATACACTTGACAGGCACTGTGCACGGAGGGCCACACCCCCATCGGCATTATTCCTCAGCCCTGTGCAGTCGCACCAGTTATGAGGACCCATGATCCGACTTTCTTACCCCTAACAACCCTGAACAACAGCCGATCGTTGTTCATGCAGCCGCCCAGCCCAGTCGGAAGGCAGAGCTGAGATTCGATACGATGTATTCGAAACCCCAACTCTGGTGAGCTAGCGTACTGTACCGCTGCGCCACCTGAGCGGCTCAAATGGGATCTGTTTAAAAAGGTGCTCAGTATGGTTTCATTCCACTGCCAGTGTGAGTTACTGGGGTGTCCGGGCGACACGGAGGTTCGGTGGGTAGCACCGTCGGCTCACAGCGAGAAGGTCCTGGGTTCGATTCCCAGATGGAGCGGTCCGGGTCCTTTCTGTGTGGTGTTTGCATGTTCTCCCCGTTTCTGTGTGGGTTTCCTCCGGGTGCTCCGGTTTACTCCCACAGTCCAAAGACATGCAAGTGAGGTGAACTGGAGATACAAAATTGTCCATGACTGTGTTTGATATAAACTTGTGAACTGATGAATCTTGTGTAATGAATAACTACCGTTCCTGTCATGAATGTAAACAAAGTGTAAAACACGACGTTAAAATTCTAATAAAATATATAAATATTGGGGTGTCCACATACTTTTGTTGATTCAGTTTAGCCTACAGACAGCGTCTCTCACTGCAACAGACATTCAGCTCACATTGGCATTAAAACAGAAGCATATTTATATTGTTTTAGAGCTATAAATGTAATAAAAATAAGATCAATACGTGTATATTAAAGGATCATAATTATTCAGACATGGTGGGAGTGTGTTCAGGCCTCAGGGTTACACATCATTACTGCGTTTCTATTTAAATAACCACATAATTTAGACACTTACGTGTATTAATATTATATAAATCTTAAAATATAAAGACTTACGTACCTGCAGCTGTATAATTTAATATAATTATAAACTCTAATGCACTTTTAATTCAGTGCCAACACCACACAAACACTGCAGCACTTCCGCTCCCAGACCCCAACACGTAACCTGGGCGAGCTGCGTCATGGCGCTGGGCGACGATTTGCACGCAAAGGTTTCTGGGAAGTGTAGTTTCTACACTCACTGTCCATTTTATCAGCTCCACTTACCACATAGATGCACTTTGTAGTTCTACAATTACTGACTTACACCACAGTGGATCATTCTCAGCACTGCATTGACACTGACATGGTGGTGGTGTGTTAGTGTGTGTTGTGCTGGTATGAGTGGATCAGACACAGCAGCGCTGCTGGAGTTTTTAAACACCTCACTGTCACTGCTGGACTGAGAATAGTCAACCTACCAAATATATCCAGCCAACAGCGCCCCGTGGGCAGCGTCCTGTGACCACCGATGAAGGTCTAGAAGACGACCGACTCAAACAGCAGCAATAGATGAGCGATCGTCTCTGACTTTACATCTACAAGGTGGACCAACTAGGTAGGAGTGTCTAATGGAGTGGACAGTGAGTGGACACGGTATTTAAAAACTCCAGCAGCGCTGCTCTGTCTGATCCACTCATACCAGCACAACACACACTAACACACCACCACCATGTCAGTGTCACTGCAGTGCTGAGAATGATCCACCACCCAAATAATACCTGCTCTGTGGTGTAAGTCAGTAATTATAGAACTACAAAGTGCTCCTATATGGTAAGTGGAGCTGATAAAATGGACAGTGAGTGTAGAAACAAGGAGTGGTTTTAGTGTATGCTTCCGACTTTGTGGCAACACTTTAGGGAAGGCCCTGTCCTGTTCAGGCATTCAGACCTCTCCCCTGTGCTCAAACTGTGTTCCATGAAGACATGTTTTGATTAGTTTGGTTTGTAGGAACTCCAACCAAACTGGGCACATCTGGGATGCATTGGAATGTCAACTGTAAGCCACAATCACCCTCCAGAATGCAGAATTCTGTGGAAGGAAAGCATTCACAAAATAATTGTGGCTTTTGTAGCTTCAAAATGAAGTTGGGGTGGCTGAGTGGATCCATATTTATGCCTATGGTTTTGAAATGGGACGTCCAACAAGCTAACGGTCAAGTGTCCACATACTTTTGGCTGTGTATTGTTATTTCTAATAAGATTTAAATCCCTCAAAAGATGAAGAATGTAATTATGTTACAGACACACTAGGGGTCGCTATACAAACATTAATCAGTTCTTCGTTTTTTCAGTTCGCTGGGTTTTGTTGGTCAGGGTCAAGGTGGTTCCAGAGCCATACAGGAAGAGATTAGACTCTTAGTTGGTGTTGCTCTTTAATGGTCTTTTCAGATCACAATGTGAAAATGAATGGATGGATTTCTCATACATGTAACTGTAAACAGTAGACACAGAATGACCAAATATTTATAGACACATTTGTTTCAGTGTTGAAATTCAGAAGAGCGGATATTTCAGGGAGCACCCTCATACTTTTTGTACATTTAGTTCCAGCTCAGGCGGCACGGTGGCTCGGTGGGTAGCACTGTCGCCTCACAGCAAAAAGGTCCTGGGTTCGCTCCCCAGACAGGGCGGTCTAGGTCCTTTCTGTGTGGAGTTTGCATGTTCTCCCTGTGTCTGTGTGGGTTTCCTCCATGTGCTCCAGTTTCTTCCCACAGTCCAAAAACATGCAATCAGGTTAATTGGAGACACTGAATTGTCCTATAGGTGAATGGGTGTGTGTGTGTGTATATATGTGTGTGTATGTGTGTCTGCCCTGCGATGGACTGGCGCCCCATCCAGGGTGTAACTGTGTGCCTTGCACCCATTGACAAGCTGGGATAGGCTCCAAATTCACAATCCCCCCACCCCGTGACCCTAATTGGATAAGCGGTTAAGAAAGTGAGTGAGTGAGTGAGAGAGAGTAGTTCCAGCTCAGTTCCAGCTCAGTTCATGCATGCTGGTCGGTAGATTGGTCACTGGTGTGGCTGCAGTGAAGAAGCACGACAAAGATGCCGGGATTACAGGATTTACTAAAGCTATAGGAGCTACAGGATCTACCATGGCATACGAGTGTGTTAGTGCCAACTACATGGGTAACTTGTCTCTCTGTAAAGGCTTTGTTAATGTTAAGGGGTTCATGTGCTGCCATCTAGACATCCCTGCTTGTTTCAGCAGGACAGTGCCAAGCCACCATCTGAGTATTGGTGGTAGGAGAGTGCAAGTGCTATACTGTCCTGCCTGCATTTCACATCTGAAGAGATGGCGACTGCAAATTCCACATATGCACTGTATGGCCAAAAGTATTTGGACACCTGACAGTGAGCTTGTTGGACATACTCATTTCAAAAACAAATGCTATTAAAATAAACTGACCTCTATGTGATCTTTTCAGTTAGAACAACAGCCACTCTTTTGAGAAAGCTTATTACAATATATTGAAGTACTGTATGTCTGTGGGAATTTGTGCCAGTTTAGTTAAAAGAGCATTTGTATAGCCTCAGTTGATGTTCCACTTGATTCCAAAGCTGTTCAGTGGGGCTGAGGTCAGGACTCTGTGCAGGACACTGGAGTTTCTGGAGCTTTTCTTCATGTCTTTATAGAACTTTGTTTACAGTAATTCTCTTTATATAATTTATTAAAAAAGCACAAGTTAATTGGGGACGGGTAAGAGTGTGTGTAATTCCTGTACAGGATGACGTCGTGGTTGAACATCTCTCTGATGTGGAAGTAGGAAGGGTACGTCAGAGGGAACACGTCTGTGTTGTTTGTACCAGTCAAACATCAGACATGAAGATGCTGGATTATGACAGAACGATGCCGAAATCACACCCAAGTGTGTGTGTTTGTGTGTCTGTGTGTGTGTGTGTGTGTGTGTGTGGGAGGGGGGGGTAATGGGTGATGGAAACGTGTGTAGAAAGACTACAATTCAACCCAAAATTGGGAAGCTGGAAGTCGGAGTGACCTCAGCATGGTTGAGCTACTAAGTGGAAATAAACCGGACACCTCCACTGAAGCCTCTCGTTTGTTTGATCTGATGTTTCTGATGATCTGATTGATGTTTTTGATCTGCACCGGTCAAATGGATCCTGACTAGGTATAGGTTCGGTGTCCACAGTCTCATCTTGGAAAAGATCATGTGACATGTATTACAGAGATACACTCACTCACTGTCTTAACCGCTTATCCAAATAGGGTCGCAGGGGGGTACTGGAGCCTATCTCAGCTTTTCAGTGGGCGCAAGGCACACAGTAACACCCTGGACGGGGCGCCAGTCCATTGCAGGGCAGACACACACCTACACACACACACATTCTCCTATAGGGCAATTCAGCGTCTCCAGTTAACCTGACTGCATGTTTTTGGACTGTCGGAGGAAACCCACACAGAACATCCAAACTCCGCACAGAAAGGACCCGGACCGCCCCGCCTGGGGATCGAACCCAGGACCTTCTTGCTGTGAGGCGACAGTTCTACCCACCGAGCCACCGTGCCGCCCTACAGAGATACACCACTCCAAAAATCCATAAGCTTCAATCAGTCTTAATACAAGCTGGCATTTTGAACCTGAAGCTATCTTTAAAGAAGGTGCGCCTGGGTGACGCGCCAGGTTCGAATCTCAGCAGTGCAATTTGTCAGTGGGTGTCTACACAGGCATGATAGGTTATAATTGAGGACAGTATAGTTATTGCTGTGTGATGGATTGGGATCCTGACCAGGGTATACCTGTCATGCGCCCAGTGTTTCTCAGACCCACAGCAACCCTGACCAGTGGCTAAGAACAATAAAAAAATAAAGAGAGGAAGCTTTTATCTGACCACATTTTCTCTTCTTGGAAGCACAAGTTATTAACTGGATTTGCGTGATCAAACACTTTCTAAATCCATCTGGATGTTAATACCATCAGGAGGTTCAGCGAGTGTGAGCACACTCTCCCAGCACCCAATCTAAGCCCTATTAAATCCAGTTAACATTTGATTATTCTGATTTATTGTGTATTAAAGTATCTCGACATGAAATGCTAATCCATCACCGGTTCTGTATCGTGTTCAGTAAACATACAGAAGGTCATTCGAAGCTTTTGGGTTTTACATGTTGAATTTGTATAATGCTTGTACAAAATAATAATAAAAGTAATAATTAAAAATCCAAATAATCTGATCAATATCATCATTTCAACCTTTTAAATGGGAACATTTATACTATTTGCACACACACACACACACACACACACACACACACTTGGTGCTCTCAGTAACAGTTTTAATCACGATGACTCTGTAAACACACAAGAATTAGGAGCAGCAATGATCACACACATCCCATAATAATCACGGTTTACTTCCCCAGAACATGGCTGATACAAAATTATTAATCACATGTATTATAAGTGAACCTGTACAAGGATCTAAGAAGGTCCTTTGTCCAGGAACGGCTGGCGTGTGTGTATGTGTATATGTACAGTATGTATACACTGATCAACCATAACATTAAAACCATCTCCTTGTTTCTACACTCACTGTCCATTTTATCAGCTCCACTTACCATATAGAAGCACTTTGTAGTTCTACAATTACTGACTGTCGTCCATCTGTTTCTCTGCATGATTTGTTAGCCCCCTTTCACTCTGTTCTTCAATGGTCAGGACCACCACAGAGCAGGTATTATTTGGGTGGTGGATCATTCTCAGCACTGCAGTGACACTGACATGGTGGTGGTGTGTTAGTGTGTGTTGTGCTGGTATGAGTGGATCAGACACAGCAGCGCTGCTGGAGTTTTTAAATACCGTGTCCACTCACTGTCCACTCTATTAGACACTCCTACCTAGTTGGTCCACCTTGTAGATGTAGACAAATTTCAACGTCTTGTGAGAAGCCGTCTCAGAAGTTTATAGCTGGAGATATCACATAAGAGGTCAGTTTATTTTAATAGCATGGGACGTCCAACAAGCTCATGGTCAGGTGTCCAAAGCGGATTTACAAATCACTGCTATTTGGTTTTTGTTTGTATTTCACATCCTGTCCCAACTTTTCTGATACTGAGGTTGGGTTTAATTTACATAAGTAAACTTTTCAGAGGACTGATCAGCCTGGAGCTGATATAAACTGTGAGACTGTAATAATTCTAGTGTAGCTGTGAGTTCATATATTGTGCTCCATTATTTATGAACACGTTATTACTCATAATAACCCCTTCATCCACACTCTCACCTCCAGTCCTGCTTATTATAATAACTGTAGGAGGAACTATTCCTGCACACAGGGTATAAATCTTTTCTCTCTGTAGTGTAAATTAAATTAATATTCTAATGCATAGATTTTTCTATAAGATTAATAATTAACACGTATATTTGTGAGGTTTGTATCGATGATGAAGCTGTTTTGTGCTGAAAATAATACTTATTTTTATATTTCAACCCCACTGATTCCCCCTGCAGCGCGTTTTGGTTTGCTCCATCCCGAGCCGTGTTCGGGAGCGCGCAGTTGTCTCGGGAGCGCGCGGTTGTGTGAGCGCGTCCTGCAGGAATCGAACCAAAGCAGCGCAGATTTTACTGCAGGTAAAATTAATTCCTTCTAAATTAAATTCAGCATGAAATGATCTGATATTACACTCATGTTCAGACTTTCTCTGCTTTTAGAGCTGTAACGATACATTTCTACACTTGTGTTGTGTTTGGGATGCTGGTTAACTGCGTAAAATACTTTTATTTCTTGTTTTATACTTTTAATACCTTACTTAAGTACTTTTACTGATTTATTCTTGTTAGAGCTGCTTTTACACTTAATGCTCAGATTCATATTAAAGCTGTGGGACTTAACTTTCAGTTTAAAGTGCAGAATTGACAGTAAACATGTTGCTCTTGTGGTTCCATTTAAACTTAGTGCTGCTTTTAAATGTGCTTTTAATTTCATGACCTGATTTTAAAGACATTAAGACCTACAGGATGTTTAAAAAAGCTTCTGCTTGAGGTCCGGTTATGTGTTTGTGTCCATGCACTGAGACAGGTGCATGGATTTGTAATACACCGATCAGCCATAACATTAAAACCACCTCCTTGTTTTTACACTCACTGTCCATTTTATCACCTCCACTTACCATATAGAAGCACTTTGTAGTTCTACAATTACTGAATGTAGTCCATATGTTTCTCTGCATACCTTTTTAGCCTGCTTTTACCCTGTTCTTCAATGGTCAGGACCCCCACAGGACCACCACAGAGCAGGTATTATTTAGGTGGTGGATCTTTCTCAGCACTGCAGTGACCCTGACATGGTGGTGGTGTGTTAGTGTGTGTTGTGCTGGTATGAGTGGATCAGACACAGCAATGCTGCTGGAGTTTTTAAACACCTCACTGTAACTGCTGGACTGAGAATAGTCCACCAATCAAAAATATCCAGCCAACAGCGACCCTGTGGACCTGTGACCACTGATGAAGGTCTAGAAGTTGACCAACTCAAACGAGCGACAGTCTCTGACTTTACATCTACAAGGTGGACCAACTAGATAGGAGTGTCTAATAGAGAGGACAGTGAGTGGACATGGTATTTAAAAACTGGGAAGGCTTCCAACAGGAGGTAAGGTCAGGCATTAATGTTGGGGATGGCATGGTGGCTCGGTGGGTAGCACTGTTTCCTCACAGCAAGAAGGTCCTGGGTTTGATTCCCAGGTGGATTGGTCCAGGCCTTTTCTGTGTGGAGTTAGCATGTTCTCCCCGTGTCTGTGTGGGTTTTTCTCAAGGAGCTTTGGTTTCCTCCCACAGTACAAAGACGTGCAAGTGAGGTGAATTGGAGACACTAAATGGTCCATGACTGTGTTTGACATTAAACTTGTGAACTGATGAATCTTGTGTAATGAGTAACTACCGTTCCTGTCATGAATGTAACCAAAGTGTAAAACATGACGTTAAAACCCTAATAAATAATTAAATACACAAATTGATGTTGGACCAGAAGGCCTGACTTGCAATCGTTGTTCCATTTCATTCTAATTGTGTTCAGGACTCCTTCCTCACCCAAACCCTTTTTATAGACCTTACTTTGTGCACAGGGGCACAATAGTGCAGGAACAGAAAGGGACCTTCCCTAAACTGTTGACACAAAGTTGCCAGCATCTCAATTATTTTATATCATTATTTTATGCATCTGTAATCACTGGGTGTGGATAAAACACCTGAATCTGGATTTAGAAAATTTGGATTGGTGTTTACGGGCCAGGGTTCGATCCCCAGGCGGGACGGTCCGGGTCCTTTCTGTTCTCCCCATGTCTGCTTGGGTTTCCTCCGGGAGTTCCGGTTTCCTCACACAGTCCAAAAAACATGCAGTCAGGTTAATTGGAGACACTGAATTGCCCTATAGGTGAATGTGTGTGTGTGTGTGTGTGTGTGTGTCTGCCCTGGCGCCTCGTCCAGGGTGTTACTGTGTGCCTTGCGCCCATTGAAAAGCTGGGATAAGCTCCAGCACCCCCCTGCCCTAGTTAGATAAGCGGTTAAGAAAGTGAGTGAGTGGATTGGTGTTTACATTCTCTTTGCCATACAGTGTGTTTATGTTGTACAATCTGATGCAAAAGTTTTTACCCCCCCTGGTTAAACGTCATGTTCTGTTGATTTGTGAGCATAACAGAATAACGTCCTTTACAGGAAACAAACGTCACTGTTGGATGTTTAAAGAACTGGAACGAATAAAATCACGTGCCTTATCTTTTGGACATGCCACTAATTGATTGTGAAGTAATCTTGCGATGATATTTGCTGATAAGTTCCAAATCTAAGTTTGTTTCCTGTAGACGGCACCTGACCATGAGATGGTTGGACGTCCCATTTCAAAAACAAATGCTATTATAATAGCGAGACCTCTGTGTGATCTTTTCAGCTATAACAACAGCCACTCTTCTGAGAAGGCTCACAAGACATTGAAGTATGTCTGAGGGAATTTGTGCTCATTCAATCAAAAGAGCCTTTGTATGACTGGGCACTGATGGACGCCTCGACTGACGTTTCAGTTCAGTGAGGTGGAGGTCAGGGCTCTGTGCAGGTCAACAGGAAAGGGACTTCCCTAAATGGTGCTGCAAAGCTGAAAGCATATAATCCTCTTGATATAATGAATTTAATATGCCTGTTATCAATTGTTGTGGCTGGAATTTATGAATAAAAAAATTAGAAGGGGTGTCCCAATACTTTTGTCCGTGTAGCGTATGTAGATCATTTGCAGTGATGAAGGTTTGATTTCTGTATCAGTACAAAGCTGCAGTGATGAACGTAACCTCAGTTATACGTCCCACATCACTCAGTCATGATGAACGAGGATCCGCTCTGTGTGAGGAGACGGGACATGACGGATGTGAGGGGGGGAGGGATGTTTGGGTCGGTGAGGGTTGATGCAGAAATCTGTTAGTGGTGGATGTGCAGCTGCAGGACTTTCCTATTTTCATCATTAATTAGTGGGATAGACGGACTGTGTTCATCATTCATCCATTCCTTCAGTTGTTCATGCATTTGTTCACACATTCATTTATTCATTCATGTATTGATTCGTTTGTTCATTCATTCATACCTTTATTCATTTATTATTCATTCCTTTGTTTACTCATTTGTTTGTTCATTCATCTGTTAATGCATTTGTCCATTTGTTTGCTCATTTATTTATTTGTTTGTTCATTCATAAGTTCATTTGTTCATCCATTCATCCATTCATTTATTCATTCATTCCGTTGTTCAATCATTCATACATTCATTTATTAATTCATTTGGTTGTTCATTCATTCATTCATTCATTCATTTATTGATTAATTAATTAATTAATTCATTTGTTTGTTCGGTCATTCATTCATGCGTTTGTTTGTTCATTCATTCATTCGTTTGTTCAGTCATTCATTCATACATTTGTTCATTCATTTGTTTGTTCATTTATACATTTATTCATTCATGTATTAATTAATTCATTCATTCATTCATTCGTTTGTTTGATCATTCATTCATACATTAGTTGTTCTGTTTGTTCGTTCATTAATTTATTTGTTTGTTCATTCATTCATTTGTTCATTCTTCATTAATTCATCCATTCATTCATTCATTCATTCATTCGTGCATTCTTTACCTCGTTCATTTTTTTGTTTGCTTGTTCATTCATTTATTCATTACTTTGTTCTGTCGTGCATTAATGAGTTTGTTAGTTAGTTTATTCATTCATTCATTTGTTTATTTGTTTGTTCATTCATTCATTCGTTCAGCTTTGACTAGAAAAATAAAAAGGTTAACAGGTCCATAAACATAAATGCTAGACTCTGGTTAGTGTTGCCTGGTCATTCTCTGGTCAGGCTCTGCATGCGACCCTGTTGAACTGATGAATGGAAGCACTGAAGAACCTGGAATGAGGGTATTTTTTTTAATTAACGTGACATTAAATTTATTACCTCTATAAACTCTAGATTTGCCCATGACGTCCAGCGTGTGTACAGGAACCTCCTCTGTAACCTGACTGCTCACTTTACTGCCCAGTGGGTGTAACAAAACACAAGTGTGCACACTAGCACCTCTGTCCTGCTGCCCCATTTCCAGTCTGTGGTCAGGAATTGGAGGAGAACCTTAAGAGGGGAAATTAAACATAGATGGTGGAGTGAGAGGTGCTACGTTGTTCCAGCTTAAAGAGAACTCAGCATGTGTTTCCATCTCCAGAGTTAATATTGAATCTGCTGATGACTTCCTCAGCTAGGTGGCATGATTAAAAAGCATTTTAGGTAGGAGGTTGTTAGTACAGTAGTTTAGTTTGTGGCTAAAAGCTAGAGCTCAAGGTAACAGGATTAATATACTAAGGTACTGGTACAAGTAAAGAGGTTTGAGGGTACAGAGGTACAAGGGTACAGAGGTACAAGGGATATAGCGGTACAAAGGTACAGAAGTACGAGGATACAGTGGTACAAGGATACAGGGGTACAAAAGTATGAGGGTACAGAGGTATGAAAGTACGAAGGTACAGAAGTACAGAGGTACAAGGGTACAGAGGTATGAGGGTACAGAAGTACGAGGATACAGCGGTACAAGGGTACAGGGTTACAAAGGTACAAAAGTATGAGGGTACAGAGGTACAAGGGTACAGAGGAACAAGGGTACAGCGGTATAAGGGTACAGAGGTATGAAATTACAAAGGTATAAGGGCACAGAAGTACAAGGGTACAGAGGAATGAGGGTACAGAGGTATGAAGGTACAGAGGTATGAGGGTACATAAATACGAGGGTACAAAGGTACAAGCATACAGAGGTACAAAGGTACAAATGAATGTGGGTACAGATGTACAAGGATACAAGGGTACGAGGGTTCAGAGGTACAAAAGTACAAAGGTACATGGGTACAGAAGTGCCAGGGTACAGAGGTGCGAGGGTAGAGAGGTATAAGGGTACAGAAGAATGAAGGTACAGAGGTACGGGGATACAGAGGTACAAGAATACAGAGGTACAAAGGGTTTCTTGTCTCCTGTAGCTCTTCACCTTCTTTACTTAAACTGAGGGGGCGGCACGGTGGCTAAGTGGGTAGCACTGTCGCCTCACAGCAAGAAGGTCCTGGGTTCGATCCCCAGATGGGGCGGTCCGGGTCCTTTCTGTGTGGAGTTTGCATGTTCTCCCCGTGTCAGTGTGGGTTTACTCAGGGTGCTCCGGTTTCCTCCCACAGTACAAAGACATGCAAGTGAGGTGAATTGGAGACACTAAATTGTCCATGACTGTTTGATATAACCTCGTGAACTGATGAACCTTGTGTATCGGTTAACTACCGTTCCTGTCATGAATGTAACCAATGTGTGTAAAACATGACGTTAAAATCCTAATAAACAAACAAACTTAAACTGAGTGGTTTTATATCAACCAGACTCACCTGTACACTTGTCCTGGTCATTGTGATGGTCGCCTGATATTACAACTTTTGTTTTCCATTTAATTGTCTCTAGTGAAGCCCCTCCCCCCTCCAAGACCCTGACCGCTTGTCACATGTCTCGACACATTACTAAAGAAGATGAATTATTTCATGACTGGGGGGTCTGAAGGTTACTGAAATGCCATAACCTGAAGCATTCGCCCCCTCCTCGCCCCACTGGGCACCAGTTCATAATGTAATGAGGCGTGGTGAGGTGCATGAGTGTGTAATTGGCACCGTGTTCCCGTTGCAGCCCTGTCGCCCGACTTGTTAGACGTTTTCATGAAGACTGGCATCTAATTCTGAAGCTCAGACGCTGACTAAGTGAGACTGTAACGTACCGCGGTTTAGTGTTGAGGTGTAAAAAAGCTGTGTCCTATTATTTGTCCTGTCAGTGGCGGAAGACTTTATGTGTCACGCCGTATGGCCAAAAGTATGTGGACACCATGTCCTAATGATCCTGTTAAGGTGTTTTAGTCAAGCTTGTTGCTAACAGGTGTCTAGAAATGTTGCTTTTCTGTAAGAAGACAGAAGATGGTTTGGTGGGATGAGTTTAATGTGAAGGAACTTCATCTACAGGATACAATGGAACACTGATCCCAAGCCAGACCACCATTAGTCCACCATTAATGCTTTTCTTTTTTTGACTAAACATGCACAAAATCTGACGGTCACACTTCAGAATCGTGTGTTAAACCTTCTCACATGAGTGGAGGCTGTTAGTACAGCTGTTAATCAGGTGTCTACAAACTTTTGGCCGTATAGTATAGCTTTAGGCCTTTTTGAGCTCCGTGTCTGAAAGTGACTTCAAAGCTTCTTCATATGGATTTGGAAACCTACAGCACAGCCACCTTCACGCCCATGTTCATCCTGAACGTGTGATGAATGAATCATGTCTTCATGGGCTGTCGTTCGGTCTTTCACACTTTTTAATGTAAACATGTTTACTGACTCAAAAGGATTTCTCTCTCTCTCTCTCTCTCGCTCTCTCTGTGTGTCTGGGTGGATTATTCTGATCTTCTGGAGCTCTTGGACCTGCTGCATGGTTCTTACCCAAAGCCTCCTGAGTTCCTCTGATGGACAGCCAGCATCTCTCTTTACTGCTAAGAACCTCCCACATGTTCACACCGCCAGTCACAAGTGATTAAAAGTGACTCCTGATTAAACAAATATAATTTCATTTCTTTTTATTTCCCATCCACCCCTTCTTTCATCCACACCTTTCTCTATCCACCCATCCCTTCTTTCAATCACCCATTCTCCTATCCATCTCTTCACCCATCCTATACTGTCATCCACAATTCCTCCCATCCATCCCTTGTTCCTCCACCTACCCATCTTTCCATCCACCCCTTCTTTCAATTATCCATCCTCTTATCCACCCCTTTACCCATCTGCCCAACCACCCATTCTCTCATTCACCCCTTCTCTAATCTACCTTTTCTTCCAATCACCCATTCTCTCATCCAACCCTTCACTCACCTGCAGATCCACCCACCTTCCAATCCACCCCTTGTAACTGTTCCATGTTACTGTTCATCACTGCCATGTTTGTATGTAACCGTTAACCATTTACTTAGCAAAATCAGCTTCTCTGGTAGAGAGGACAATACTCAGGTATTTACACAGAGCAACACATATGTAGGTTGTACACATATGTAGGTTGTTATGTGTGTTTTTTAAAAATTATTATTATTATTATTATTATTATTATTATTATTATTTATTTATGCATTTATTTATTTTCAATAGGTTAAATTTGGCAAATAAATAGACATTTATCTGTTGTGTTTGGGGAGATTCGGCTGGTGTGTTTTTGATCCTCTCGCCCTCTTAAAGAAAATCAACTCAAATTAATTATTTTGATTATTATGATGGATGATCGTCTCTGTACTTATGGGAGTGGTCTCTTTTAGTATCAGCATGCCATCAGCCGGGTACAAAGCACTAAGTCCGTGTGTACATGATGTCATCCATCGAGCTACGACCCCGTCCGCGCTTTTTGGTTGTTTAGGTTGCGTGAGTTCACCCGTGTCGAATCGGTCCTGACAGGTCCTCACTGTCCCGTGCTGGGACGCCCGGCCTTGTCGTCCTCGGCTTTTATGCTCAGACTGTTTACGTCCGTGTTTTTCTTCGACATCCGTCCGTCTTCGTTCCTCTGGCTGAGGCTGAAAGGCGCAGTGTGAATGGGGGTGTGTGTGGGGGGCACTGGGGTGTTCAGGGGTATCGAGGGGCGTTACAGGGATTCTCTCGGCTTTGAGATGAATTAGACATGCTCAGGAGAGGAGCAGTCAATGTGTGTGTGTGTGTGTGTGTGTGTGTTTGTGTGTGTGTGTGTGCGTGTGACTGCATCCGAAAGTCAAATCAGAGGCTGCGTCTCAAATCGCACACTACCTGGTGAAAAGGACACTTCTGTGTGTCTACGTGGACGCTTCTCTTACTCGTTTATTTCAAATGTTGTAGCCCCACCCACTTCTATCAGGTGTACTAAATCAATGATATGGTTCCAACTTGGTGTGGCAACAGTTTGGGGAAGGCCCTTCCATTTCCAGCATGACAGACGGCTTTATAAAGACATGCTTTTAGGAGTTTGGTGTGAATGAACTGCAGTGCCCAGGACAGAGCGATGATCTTAACTCTAAACCTTTGGGATGAATTGAAACACAGATTATGAGTCGGGCCTTCTCATCCAGCATCACACACACACACACACACACACACACACACACACACACACACACACTCCAAGTCTTGTTATCTTGTGGAAATCCTTTCCAGAAGAGTAGAGCCTCTTCATTATTAAGATCATAGGTTTGGATTCAAGTAAATTGATGCTCAGGTGTCCGCATACTTTTGACTGCATCCATATACACTATATGGACAAAAGTATTGGGACGCCCCTTTAATTTTTGAATTCTTGTTTTTCAGCCACAAGAATTGCTAACAGTTGTAAAAAATAAAGGAGGCACGGTGGCTCGCCTCACAGCACTTTATAAAGTTTGCATGTTCTCCCTGTGTCTGTGTGGTTTTCCTCCCACAGTCCAAAGACGTGCAGTCAGGTTAATTGAAGATTTTAAAAATTGCCATTAGATGTGTGTGTGTGTGTGTGTGTGAGTGTGTCTGCCATGCAAAGGACTGGCAAAATGCACCCATTGAGAGCTGGTATAGGCTCCAGCACCCCCTGGACCCTGACCTCAGCCCCACTCAACAGCTTTAAAATAAACTGGAACTGGACTCAACATCAGTGCCCAGTCATACAAATGCTCTTGTGACTGAAAAGGCACAAGTTTCCACAGACATACTTTAAAATCACATAGAGGTCATTTTCTTTAAATAGTTTTAATACATATAGAGTATTCATGCTTCTAGATGATGCTTTTACCTGGTCTGGGTCACGGTGGGGTGCAAGCTAGGAATACACTCTGGACAGGTTGCCAAGCCATTGCATGGCACCACACACTCACCTACACCCTTTAGAGCAGCTCGTCCACCTGCTGGCACGTTTTTGGAAAGAAAACCAAAGCACCTAAAGAAGAGAGAACATGCTAAACATCTCACAGACAGTGGTCCAAACCTTCAGTCTAATAAACCTGCTCATCTGAAGTTGTAACCTGTTTATAACATTCATTCCTGCAGGTGCAGTCTCAGTCAGCTGAAGGTGTGGATCTGAAGGTAACCATGCCTGTGCTGCCCCGGTCTTCTCCTGGACTCTTCATCCGCCTCCTCTTCCTCTCCCTGCACTCATCAGTTATATCCCAGAATCCTCTACTCTCCGCAGCCTCAGAACAGTGCAGCAGGAAACTTCATCCTGTTGTATCCTATGAAGGTCAGTCCGTGTTTCTGTCTCACTAACGTTCATTCAGGTGGTTCTGTTAAGAAGTGGAACCTTGAGCTCATTTTGGAACTCCAAACTGAAGAATGAGACTCAGGCCCTGACAGACACATGCAAAGTCACAAATGGTTTCTGTCCCGCAAAACACTAGAGGACTGGTTCTTTTGCAGCTACTGTTATTGTTTCTGTGTACCAAAAGTATGTGGACGCCTGATCATGAGCTTGATGTACATTGTTTTTCAAATTCAAAACTATAAAAGCAGTAACCGAACAGCCTTTGCTTTTCTGGCAAGGCTTTGTCTGTCAGTTAGTCCGGATATTAATGGATGAGAAGACAGGGTTCTCTGCAGGCCTCTGGAGTTCCTTGTCACACTTGTCAAACCATGTCTTAATAGTCCTTAATAGTTACACAACCAAAGTAACATAACTTTCAAGACTTAATGTGGTTCAGTTGCTCCTTCTTTTTTCTGGCCATCTTATGAGCTTGCTCAATGGTTGTCATCTTTGTCCATGAGATTCTTAAATAGATAGATAGATGAAAGGATGGATGGATGGACAGACAGACAGACAGACAGACAGATAAACAGATAGACAGATAGATAGATAGATAGATAGATAGATAGATAGATAGATAGATAGACAGACAGACAGACAGACAGACAGATA